>NW_011887786.1:305766-311128 GCF_000806365.1 Fopius arisanus | reverse complement strand
TCCGAGTTCGTCGACCTCTTCTTCACACCCCGAGAATCGTCTCATCTTCGAGAAATCACCGAGTTCTACCCCTTCAACTTTTGAGGAAACCGCCGAGTCCACCGCAGCGCGACTGAGTGATCGTGCACACTTTCCACTTCCCTGTTTATCATCAACTGTAAGTCTTGAACCAATTGTAAGCCTTCCTTCACCTCAGTGTTACCTATCTCTCCCATCAAAATTGAGCGGTTTTATCTTGGATTGTTGTAACAATCCTGTATTTTAGTACCCCAATAAATAGTCCTAAATTAATCAATAGAAAGTTTTCCTCTCTATCTCTGCGCGATTCTCTCACTAATCAGAATTCCTGCGTAACGTAGCATGGTACACTTCAGTGTTTTATCCCACACAATACGAGCCCATTTAACTTTGGCCTCCGTTTAGACGTAACTGGTCGCGGTCAATTCAGTTTTGGGGGTCACCCTCTTGAGAAAATAACCGATCGTCCAGCCGCCCGTAGGCCGCAACAGTAAGCCATCTTATCAATTCATTTTATAGATTGAAAGGATGTTGTGTGTGGGTCTGGTAGTTGAAAATGATACATTGCTTCGTTCGTGGAGATGAAAAGATCGTTAGATAAAAAAATACATGAATTAGTTCAAGCAGTTAGAAAATAGATAACTATTGAATCGGGATATTCATTCAGGTGCGATTCCTCTCCATGAATTACTCCCGATTTAATTTATACGGATGGATTGCAGATTCTCAAGAAGAGTAGAGGGAGGGTATTTCAAGACAAAGGTTAAGAATATGGTCCAGTTTATGTAGTGCAAAGGTTGAAGTTAGATGTTTGAATCTGTCGAGAATCGGTTCAATTGCGGTGCGTTCGTACAGGAGTGTGTTCGATGGATTGTAGAGAGGGTTGTCGGGATTGCGAATTTTTGTCATTTTAGGAAGAGTTGTTCTTTCGGCAACACCGATTATATTTTGTGTTCCAGATCTGGAGAACGTGAGGAAGGGGTGGGCGTAGTCCAGTATCGGTCGATAACTGGCTTTATATATTTTTACGAGATGTATAGTGGTGAGACTTGTTTTTGTAAGTAAGGCCACGAAATTTGGAGCGTCGGGCGATACATTTTTTTCTTGACCGTGCTGGCATGAGCGCTGAAATTTAGATAGTAGTCAACCTCGACTCTGAAATAACGCGTGTAGTGCGATGGAAGGATTTGAGTATTTTGGAGGGTGATCTGGGAGTTGGATTTCTGTGGATTCTGATAGAATTGAAGGTATTGGGAATTTAAGGGGTTGAGACTCAGTCGCCATTTATTAAATCAAACTTATATTGAGTTCGCAAGGTCTTGTAGGTTCGAGGTTGCTGCTTGCCAGGTTTTGCCATGGCCGATTAGTGCAGTATCGTCTGCGAACTGGGCCAGGTATTGGAGGGGATTAGGGTTTTTAGGAGAAGGGGTTAACTAAGATATCGTTGCAGAAAATGTTGTACAGAAGAGAGAAAAGGAGCGAACCTTGAGGAACGCCTTGTTGGGGGTAGAATTCGTGGGAGTACGCGTTTTTAATAGTGACCTTCTCCGGGGAATTAAAAGATAATGATTCCCGGCCAAGGTACGATATTCGCAAATTTACGAAAATCTGAGAAATTCGGGGGAATTGCCTATAATTTAAAGGAGGACCTGAAATAACAGAAAAAGGTGGGTGGGGTGTGAATGATCATTCTGGAGAAGTTCAATAGATTATAATTATGTATTTGGCTTCCCTTTTTCACACAAAATAATAAAAAATAATAATAGTAATAATACTCCTGACCTTTTTTAAAAAAAAAAAGAATTACGAGGGAAGGGATCAGAGCAGCCAACCTGCGGCGACACGTAATTTGATTACACTGAAAAGATGACAATGATTCAAAAATAATTGAGGGGTGGGGGGGGGCGATTCTACAGGTGCGACACCAAAACAATGGGAAGTTAGAGGGAATGACTGCCTATCGGTTTTTGCAAAGTAATATTAGAATAATGTTGGGCCAAGTGCCCTTCGTTTATTTAGTTGAATTTATGTCCTCCCTAGAATCCTGGATCACGCGATTCAGGGCTCGAGGCTCACCGTCGAAGGGTATTTTACCGTTGGGGAAAATCGTTAGGGGGTGAGAAGTGATAGGAGGGTACTCACGATGGGAATGGATTTGTCTGCGTCCTTTGCTCGGGCACGTTCTTCCCTTCCTCACTCCTGGAGTCCACCTTAATTCTCACTTTACTTTCCTCCACGATCTACGATTCTCTCTCACTACAAAACGTCCACAAAATCTCCACAAAATCTCCACAGAACAATCTCAATAATAATTTTCCTTAATGGTGCACGTGACGGGGCAGCTGGTTTTCGAGTGGTCATGGCGTCTTTTCCGATCACCTTCTTCCCTGATTATCGGTGATAATCCGGGTCACTCGGTGACGTTCGTCATCGTCATCGTATAGCGGGAGACTGGGTTGCCTAACGGTGGCAATGACAGTTTCCCTAACCTAACTTAACCTAAGTACATCAATAAAGAGAAAGAAATATATTAATTATTAGGGAAAGAAATTATTAGGGAAAGAAATATATTAATTATTAGGGGGTGGAGGGCGGGCCCACATTGGTGCCTCGTCACACAATTTTTATGGAAAGGCTTCTGTTAAATAGGAACCGGTCGATGATTTAACTAGACATAACGGGGTGTTCAGGATGTTAGGTTTGAAAAGTAGCCCTTTATGCCAGATACTGTCGAAGGCTTTCTGGACATCCCGGAATAACGTGTTGGTTCTAAGATTGTTGTGTTTGGCTGATTGTGATGCGATGGAGAGTGAACTTCTTCTCCCTGATTTCGAATTAAAAATTTAGAATGTTGGTCTTGGTAGCAGAGTTCAGACGGTCTTTGATAATTTTTTCAAACATCTTGCCGAGAGATGGAAGGAGTGTAATGGGTCTGTAACTGTCTACTTGATGTATATTTTTGTTTGCTTTAGGGATGACTATTATAATTCCTTTCTTCCATTCGGCAGGAAAGTGTGACTTAAGAAGGCAAAAATGGAATATTTTGTGGATATGAAGGTGTACTGTGCTTGAGAGGTTTTTCAGTGTCACTCTTCGAATGTTATTGCGGCCTGGAGCAGTATTTTTCCCTATTAACAACGCTCTTCTGTATTCTCCAAGAGTGATTCGGAGGATATTTTCGGGAGGGGGATCTGGGGAAATGATGAAGTTGTTGTACCAATCGTTAACAGTATCTAGTGTGGAATCATCAAATAAGTTGGATTCACAGAATTTATATCCGTCGTGGAAATAAGAAAAAAAGGCGTTGGATTTTTTTTCATCAGTAGTCAGAGTTTGGTTATGGTGGGAAATTTCCGGAATAGCCATCTCAGGTCTATATCTTGTTAGTTTTTTAATAGTGGACCAGTATTCTTTACCTTTTGTGCGCTGAATTGAGTTGCAGGCTTTCAATCATTGGTGGCAGCTGTATTCCTGAATGAGTTTTTGTATGTCTTTGATCCAGAGCATTGATCTGGGCTTTGATGGTTTGATTTACTTGCTGCGAGCTGTTTGATTTATTAGCTTGATAGAATCTATATTTTTTCCTTTTTGATTTCATGAGATGAATGATGAACGGGGTAGCGTGTAGTTGAAAATGTTGTACTTGGTTTTTGGAGTATATTTGATCATTATCTGAGCAAGGGATGTGTTGAACTCAGTGATGTTCGCTCTGTCGATAATTGGGTGGTCTTGGATGAATTGGAGTAGATGTCCGTTGACTTTTTCCATATCTATTTTGTTGAAGTGGAGGAGTGGCCGGTAAAGGTTGTTGTTGATCAAGGTTGGATCTTTTTTAATAAAAAATTTGATGGCTAGATGATCGGAGCCCAGATCAGGAACCAGTTCCATGTTTTGAATTTCTTCGGATATGTTCTTGGTGCAGAACATTAAATCGAGTGTTGTGTCGTTATTTGGAGGCATAATGAAAGTTGGATCGGTGTGTATCTCGGTGAAACCTCCGTTGGATAGGAAATCGTTGATCCTCTTTTTCTTTCTACGGTCAGGGTTGCAGTCGTTGATAATCAATGCATATTTGCATCTCGTTGCCATAATAAAGAGAGATTCTTCGAGTTGAGTTGAGTAATAGGAATAGATAAAAAAGATGTGTATGGGTTTGTCTCTAAAGGCAAGAGTAAAGTGCAGGATTTCGTTACGGTTTTGAGTGCCACTGGGGATATTTGGTTTTATCGGGCGGAGGAGTGGATTTATTTGTATTAGGGTTCCTCCTCTGGTATGTCCATTGATGGTATCTCCTATTCTGGCAATCGTCATCCAATCTCTGTATTTGATGTTAGTAACTTTGGTAATTTTGGCTTCGACGAACAGATTGCAGGCGATGTTTTTGGAATCTGCGAAGTTATCAGGAAGACTTTTTTTGTTATTGTAGCTATTTATGTTGGAGTATAGAAAGTGAATTTTCTCCATTTGCGATGCTTACACCCCTGCCTCTGGATGGTTCGGTAGGTGAAGGATCCTGAAGAACATCTAGATTGAACATAGGAATGTTTGCCTGTGAACAGAATCGCTGTGTCGATTCCGGACGCTTCGATGAAACGTTGTTTCAGCTCAGACTGGCATTTTTCACCGAAGTGGGGTGCTCTAGGCGCCAAAAAGCTCCACTGGGTCCCATTCGTGGCGAGGGCAGCTTGGATTTGTTGATTTTCTTCCGTCTGCTGATTGTAGAGCGTATGGAGGACCTTGGACGTTCCAGTGAACGTCGATGCGTTGTTGTTGCGGACACTGGGTCACCAGGTAGGCCAAAATATAAGAGAAAAGGTGAACCTTTCGGGTAACTTGACAGTAACTATTAGCGACAGGTAGTGTCCGGAGGAGGAAAGATCTTATAAATCTCACTCAATATGGGGGGCCTATTGCGTGGGACTAAGCACTGAACTGCACAATGGTTACTAAGTGAGGAATTAGCACACAAAGAGACAGATACCCTTGAGTTCCCTTTAAATAGAATTTAAAATTTATTACATTTCACTTGAAAATACAGAATATTAGAAAGTCCAAGATAAAAACCGGGGAATAGGGGTTTTTTCTGACTTACGGTTGAAGAAAAACTACGGTGTAGGGATGAGTGGGTGATCTCTCGGTGGCTCTCCTCTGCGTATCGGATTCCGGAGAACTCCAAAAACGTGCCAGGTACTCTAGCGCTGATGGAGCTGAAAATCCTCGAACACGCTTCGTTGGTAGTGGTGGTGATGAGGTGACTCTGGAGGTGTTGCTGGTGACAGTGGATCTGAGTTTAAATAAAACTCGGGTGACCACTGGATCGAGATGCTGGTTTTGCGGTGCTCGG
>NW_011887786.1:198160-303651 GCF_000806365.1 Fopius arisanus | reverse complement strand
CCCCCCCCCCCCAGGTACATGACGTGCCGGATGCCTCTCCTCCCGGTGAATCGCTTAGAAGTTCCGATGAATGCTTCTACTGTTTCCCTGGTAATCAACTCCAAATGGACTGCTGATGTATTGAAACACACAACGACTGCAATATGTACTCGCGAGGGTTGGGCGCTTGTGGGTCGCCATTTGAGGATGGGAAGAGGACGTAGTCCACTCCCGTGTAGAGAAACCCCCTCGTCGGTGATATTCTTACAGCTAGTAGCTGGCTGTTGCTGCGCCCTTCTTGCTCGGTGCTTCGTGCTCCGATGATCCAATATTCCCGGTGGGTGTAGGCTAGTGTGGGCTGAGTACCGCTGAGTGAGGTAGAATAGCAAGATGAATCTCATCAGAATCTAATAGGGAGTTTCGGAGGCGGCCACCGAGCCTGATGATGGCCTCTTCATTGATTTTTGGTATCGGCTTAGCCAATGGATGATTTCTTGGTAGTTGTTGGTCTCTCACAAGTATCCTGTAATCAGAGGCAAAATATTGAGTCTGCGTTAACTTTACCCAGAATGTCCTGGCCTCGTTGAGCTCCTCAGTTGTAAGGACAGGAGACTGGGAAACCTGTGCTCTTCTAAATCTCTTGATCGCCCTGCTTATTGCGGCTGATACTTGTATGACTTTCTCTAACGTTGAGTATCTGTTGAGGATTTCCGCCAATTCTTTGACCTGAATTTCTGTTGCTGGATGTGCTGGAGTTGGTAGTTCTCTTGAGCTAGCCACTTGAGTCCTGAATAATTAATAATTAATAATAATAAATTAATAATTAATTCCCTTAATAATTCCCTTGTTGTTGTTCCCCTGGATGCGCAGTCAGCTGCATTTTCCTTTCCACTGATGTGCTTCTAGCTAGCGGTGGGAAATGACTTCTGGATTTTATTTACACGATCTTGAACGAAGTCCTTCTATCGTGAAGGAGGCTGCTCATCCAAGCCAGTGCTACTGGTGAATCAGACCACAGGTGAATTTTCTCGTCCGTTAATTCAAGCATCTTCGGCGTTGCGACCACTAGTTGAGTGAGCAGTATAGCTGGAGTCTGGGGATGGTCATGGGCTCTCTCTGATAGCACTGATCTTTTCGTGAAAGTCTCTGAGGTGAATTCAAGCACCTTGGTGATGGACTCCTCGACCTGAATAGGTGATGAAATAGTTGATAAGCCTAAGTCTTCCAATGCTGGTGGGCAGCTGGTGCTCCACTTCTGTAGGGGAAATCCTCCCGCTTCGCAGAGACCTTGTAGATGCCGAACGATTTCTTTAAGTTGATGTACTGTGTCTGCTCCGCCGTAAATGTCATTTACATACCGGTCTTTGTCGAGGCTCTCGATGGCGGCTGGATAGCGATGACCTTCGTCTTTGGCTAATTGTTAATTGTCCATAGGTTACTGTGGTAAGTCTGTAAGTGATGGGCTGGTGATTCTCGTTGTGCCACACAATCCATTATAGATCCCAATCGTCCTCATGCTATTTGTCTGAACATCTTCACTATAGTCGTTCCGAAGACGAACTGATGTCTTCTAAGCCACATCAGCACGTTCATTGTGTCAACCTGAAGTTTCTCACCAGGGTAGATGTTATGTTATTCACCGATAACCCTGATGGACTTGGACTTGATCCATTGAACACAGCCCTTAACTTAGTTGCGATTGCGTCTGTGCGCAGAACTGCATGGTGCGGTAGATAATAGACGATTGCGGGTTCTGTACTCTCTGTTGATTTCTTCATGTGTCCAACTGACTCGTACTCCTCGATAAATTCCGTGTAGAGTTTGGCGTAGGCCTCGTATGATTTGAGGCGCCTTGTCACTGATTGGAGTTGCATGAGGGCAGTCTCCCTATGTACTGTCCTTTGAAATCTCTGGTGTGTGTGCGCTTAGAGAATTCTTCGCACTCGATTCTATCTGGTCATAGCTCTGGATGTGAGTTGTATTGTAACTCCTCCTGGGTCCGGAATTTTTGCAGTAACTCTAATAGCTGCTCGTTCGATGAGTTCCTCCGATGAGATACTCCCGGTGAACAACCTTGATTCTCGATTGGCCCTGTTATTATGCAACCGAAAATCGTTTGCTGCCCAATTAGGTGAGTTTGTCTGGGCTTGACGACTCTGTTTTCGATAATTCGCCCGTAGATGTCCGCCCCAATGATGATGTTGATCGGACCAGCCGTTAGATACTCAGGATCGCCTAGATGAAGACCTTGGAAGTGATTGATCCCGGTTGTCGAACACGAGAACGATGACAATCCTACGGTGAGTTTTTTCAAGATATGTGCGTGAATCTGAATTTGTTGAGTACTGTGGACTGCCTGGAGAAGTATTGAAATGACTCCTCTCGTGCGACCTGAGTTGATTCCTCCTATTTCTGCTATTTCTATTGTTGATGACTTCCCCTGAAGTTGAAGTTGATGGACTAGACAGTCAGAGACGAATGATAGCTCTGAGCTTTGATGGATTAATATCCTTGCTTGGAGTGAATAACCCTTCGCTGAATTGGATATGGCTTGTGCTGTTGCGAGCAGTACGTTCTGATGATCTCCTGAGGAATGATGACTGCTCTGCTGGCTGATTTCCTGATTGTTGATCTTTTCCTCCTTGATTTCCTTCGTTTCCTCACTGATCTTCCGATCGATGATTGATGTTGGTGCATTTTCTCGTGCTACTGAGATGTGATTAGATACGATCAAAAAGGCTGGAGGGGATTATGAACAGGAATTTTTACTCACTTCCACCCTGCGAGGGTCCGGCGATTGGTTGATCTCTTTCTATGGAAGGCCTTCGTTCAGCCCATCCACCTCCAGTGTAGGAGCTTGCGCCGTGAATGAGGGTGTGGTGTCTCACCTCTTGCAGGTGTAACAGGTCATGCTGCTCTTCCATTTGGAGAACAGATGTGGTCCAAGACAGTTGAAACACAGCCCTTTGATAGCCACAAACTCATTTCTCTTCTTAGGTGATAGATCGATGAATTTAGGATCGCTTCAGATGAAGTGAGCCTCCTTGCTACAACAAGATCGCTCTTCTAACGCTGATGCACTGCTGAGGTACTCTGGTGATGTTTCTCTGCACTTGAGCGTAGCTAAGAGCCAGCGTTGATGATTGTGCCGCAAGAATCAACGAAGCTGGTGAATTCTTGCAGGGTAGGAAAGTCTTTAGAGTTGGCCACATTCAGTTCCCAGGCTCTCAATGTCTCAGTGTCTAGCGATATCCTGAGTAGATGTACAATCATCTGCTCGACCAGTTGCTCCTTGGGTAGCCCAGTCATGGCGAGAAGCTGGTCCATTGTCTCTAGAGCGGCTGCTCGATTGGCGCTGAGGCTCTCCTCAGTTGCCTTGGTGATTTTTGGGAGATTGAGGATTCGATTAAAAAGAGCTTGAGCTATCAACCTAGGATCCTCGTACTTCCTCACAAGTTTCTCCCAAGCCTTCTCGTAATTGTCATCGGCAACTGTGAAGGTAGATATAGGGGGTCAATACGATAAGACTGGCAGCCTGTCCTCTCAGAGCTTCTTTCAGTCGAACCAGCTTCTGCACTGGTGGGATGGATTGGTCTTTTCCTACCAATGACTGAAACATGTCGCTGAATTGTTTCCATTCTGAGTAATTCCCCTCGAATGGAGGTATGCTGATGCGCTTCAGTTGATTTACCTGATTTGGTGTAGTTGAAGTGCTCGGGATCGCTTTTCTATGCAATTCTCCGTTTAGGCGAAAGATCATCCGGAGACAGTTTTTCTTCAGGGATGTTGTCCTCTGGAACGTGTCCTTAATTATGCCTTCGTGAGTTGGGTTGAACTCGTCGCTTAAACTCGTGTGAGCGTCGAGCATCTCCTTCCAATCAGCAGTGAGTAATCAGTATTCAGCCAATCCGTATTGTCCCGAAATCTCTGACCGTAGATTTCCTTGTGTGAACCCCGATAATCCCCCAACCGACGGGGCGTCGCTTTTCCGCCAGGTTTTCCACAACTCGAATTATCCACTATACTCCCCAATCCGGCTCGAAGGACCAATGGTTGAGGAATAACTATGAATTTCGCCGGGAGCTGGGAGAAGTGGAACAATTAGGGGCAGAAAATAATTATTTTACAAATGCTCCACGAAACCTAGTGGTGATGTACTTCAGTAGGCGTGAACCTTACGGCCTCTTTATACAATTTGTTCCTCGTGAAATTTATCATTGGGTATCTCAATTGATAATTCGTTGAAATTCTAACACTCCGGGGATTTTACAAATTAAAGTCTCAATAGATGATGTACTTGAAAAACCGTTGAACTTCTACTGCGCTCGCAATATGTCTAGACGCCCGAATTCAATTCTCCATACGATTTCTGAACACAAGCTATAGATCTGAACTGCTCAGGTTAAATTACGAATATTGAGTGCTCGTCCTGCGGATTTTCTACGTGAGCTGGCTTTCATTGTAATGACCCCGAGGTCGCCCGAAATTACTCGATTGCTTCAAATTTCAATATGGCGATTTTTCTATTACATTTCAAACCTAGGATTTTTGTTGCAAATTCGATTTGCAACAAAAAATAATCAACGAAAAAATTACCCAAACCCTATTGGTCATCAGATAATTAAAGAAGAGCATGTTCCTCGGAGAAATTCCGAAAATCAGAGCGATCGCCCGTTCCCTTTCTGAAACAATTGTTTAATTGTTAATTATCTCAGATACCATGAGGACTGGCGAATTTTATCAGAGAACCTTTTTCCTGGTTAATGAAATTTAACAGAAAAAAGTTCTTCTGATAAAATCCCGTTAAACTCTCGGTTGATGAGATAATTTAATTCAATTAGATAAGATAATTAATTAATTAATTAAATGTCGGGTAAATGCGAAGGGGATGGCTCGCGATTTGCCCGAAAATCCCGCCTAGCGGAACTGTTTTTGTAGTTATCTTTTAAACAATTGGGTTTTGCGAATTTTTACATTGATTATTATTTGTTGTCCAAGTTGTCCTACGTCGAAGGACAACTTGAATTAAATAATAAATTCTGTTTCCGAATTTAGTTGTAAAATTATCGATAGAACAATGATGAGAAGGATCATTGCTGTATTTCTTTTATTTTTATTTGTGGGACGACGTTAATATGTTCTCACTCTTAACCTTTTTTTTTCTTGGAATTTTATAGCTTTTCAATAGTTTGTACTTGGGATTTTTCGGGATGATAGAGTGTTCTAAGAAGATTTGGAAATGATTTAGAAAACCAGATATTTCTTCTTTGTATTTCTCATGTATTTGAGTATTTAATATCTACAAAGAATTTCTCAACCGTTGATAAAATCTTTTCGGATAATTATTTAAATTCGATTTACTCACAGTTTTCTCAGATTATATTTGTCCTCCTTATAGTTTTAATATTTTATTCAATTGAAATTTCATTTTTGTTAGTTTATTACTTAGTTCAATTGTTTCTCTTAATCCAATGATGTGAAAGTTAATTTGTTTTCTCCAAAAAGTGTCTGGATTGTGGTCACAGTTCTTTTCGTATAATTGGAATGAAATTACGATGCACTTTCCGTTGGAATTAATAACACCGGAGTTTAGCGATTTTAGAATTAAAATATCACTATTTTCGGTTTAAGACAACAGTAGTCCAATCAAACACGAACAGTTCTCCGACTTTAGAGATCACCGTTGAGCGCCAAATATTGGTTCACTTCATGGGGTCCGATACGATTGATCAATTTTGTATGTATTTCAATTCTTATTTGGGTTCTTTACTCCCCAGAGGATCGGCTAAGACTAAATTTGGATACTTTAAATTTGGACGGGCTGTTCGGTGGAATTGTTTCCACGAGAGCACCTTTTGTTGCAATATTGGCCAACAGTGCATTGGCCTGAAAGGTCATTGTTCGTGCATGCATTGACGATTTCAATTTGTTCTTATTCAGCGAAATTTGTTTCGAAATTTTGATTCATTTTCCAGAGCTATTGCTTCATTAAAAAGTTCCTTCACCTGTTGCTCAATTTTGTGCAATAATTATTTTAAAAAGTTTTATATATATTATACATATTTTGCTTATATAATGCTTATATAATAAAATTTTCAAAGTAGCATTATTTCTCCCAGTGGGCGGGGCGCATGGGTTTGTTGCGCGCGACGCGACAACAACGCTTTTTGCTCGAGTGGCGCGAATCTATTTGGAATAGTCAATGACGAATCAAAGGGACAATTCATAAATAAAATAAATAAATTGAGTGAGAAAGAGAGAGACATGAAAACAGAGACACGCTGCCGCGGTTGCCACGATCGGCACCATTTAGCATTAGCAGTGTTACATGTATCCATGCATGGTAGATTCTTGTGTGCGTGAGTCGAGAGAAACTGTACACCCGCAAAAGTTTATATTCGAATTCGTATTCTCCGCTTAGCGGAAGATCAACCCGCAGCATACTAAATTTTAAGCCTGACTCTCTCGCGACAACAAACTTAAACAACCATTGGGCCTACACCATTTTTCCATCAGATGATGTTTAGGATTAAGCTAAGCTCGGACGGTTTTCACGAAAACGATTATCGGAAAACTCCGGCAATGATCGGGACCCATCGGTCAACGGTCACCAGCCGAAATCTCAACTCTTGTTTGAAAAATCACCCCACTCAACACAACTTCATCATCAACACTCAATGCGACAGGTTCGTTATCGACGCTCACCGCGAAATCATCGCAAATTACCCCATAAAATCACCGCGTAGCTCAACTCATTATACATCAACTCAAACTCAACCATACCGTATATCAATATAATTCAACCAATTAATCAACGTGTGAATAAGTGTAACCGCATTGAGATTGACCTTCAGTTTTAATAAATTATCAATTCGTCTGCCGTATAATCTCCGCGTATTACATTACATACCTTCACCTCACAAACTTCCTGAAACCTTCCGATCCACCCAATCAACGCAATGTCCACCTAATAGATGATTTTTGTTGCAAAATCGATTTGCAACAAATAATGATCAATGCAAAAAAGGTTTTCTGATAACATTCGCTAGTCCTCATGGTATCTGAGATGATTAACAATTAAATAATTGTTTCGGAAAAGGAACGGGCGATCAATCTGATTTTCGGAATTTTTCCGAAAAACATGCCCTTCTTCAATTATCTTGAATTATTAATTATATGGTAAAGAATAGGGTTTGGGGGATTTCTTCATTGATTATTTTTTATGGCAAATCGATTTTGCAACAAAAATCATCTGTTTGATGAGGAAGGTGAGTTCTGGGAGGTCGGGCGTCGGAAAATGTGAAGTCTGGGTCTCGAATAAAGTTAACGTCGATGAAGGCGGAATTATAAAACACTTGGCGTTTAATAGTCACTTTTCGAAAATATACAGATATTTACAGATTTTTGTTGGTTGGAAAAATGGTTGATTGACGAGGCTCTAACGCAGCAAACAATAAATATAGTCGTTGAATTAGTGACTTGATAAGTAACTCGTTGAATTGTTAAGTGTACGTTGTGAGTCGTGTTGATGTACAAAATGGCGACAATTCGCGTTTCGTTGGATTTGATAAACACAGGCGTAATCGATAATTAAACGTTATAATCGTTGACAAACCCAATAATGAGCATAACTAGTTGACATTAATATGTTGAGTTGAATGCGTTGATTTAGCGTGGGTTGAGTTACGATAAGACGTACGGTGGATAACGAACTTATTGGGGTGATAGTCGGAGTGTAACTGAATTTGGGGGCGGCTCAAGACCATTGTCTTTACCGTTGCCCCCTAACTCGACAACCCGGAAACGTCCGAAAATGATCGAAACTAATTCGTCGATATTTGCACGAATGTTGAAGCTCAACTTTAAACATCATGTGATGGAAGAAGGGTGTAGTAGGCCCAATGGCTGTTCAAATAACGATTAAAAACCATCAAACCGTTTATTGCAATTATTAAATAAATAATTGGGCTTATGTGATTTTTATATGAGATTATTTTATTGCAAATTTGTTTTGCAACAAATAATAATTGTTTAAAGTAGAGACAAAAATGCCACTCAACTCAACGACAACTGATCGATGAATTTCGGACACTTCCGGGGTTCATCGGATCGGTCACGCGAGGGTCTCCACCGAGCTTGGGACCCCCGAAAAACCATTCGTGCAGTCAACGTTCTCTAATACGGACCTCAAAATTCCATGTCAATTTAACCAGTCACGCATCTCAACGATTTTCCGCAAGTGCCTCACCGACACACACCGAATTAGTTGCTTAATTAACGTTAATTACTCGCTTAAACCAATGTGTCTTCCATTGAATTTACTTCACTCAGCGATTTCTCTACATTCTTTGTATATTATTGCATATATTTGACAAGTGATAATTAAACGGGAAGTGTTTTATGATTCGGTTTTCTTATTACTCGATCTCCTTTTCCCGGTACCGTGTTCCAATTTTCCAACGTCCGACCACCCAAAATAAACATCTCCCATCAAACAATAATCAATGCAAAAATCCTCAAAACTCAATTGTTTACGAGATAACTGCAAAAACATTTTTCTGTAGTGATGCGAGAGAGCGAGAGAGAAGTATCATTCGTTCTTTCTTTCGCTTACGAGTGAACGGAGAATCGTATTCCGCTGCCTGGAAGGGGCATCACTCACACAGGAGCGCCGAACCTCTCGGACGTACTGCCGCTTAACGCTGCAGCGTCATTGGCTCTTTCATTTACCCCAATATCTGCGAGAGGGTGTTTCTGATCCAAAAGTTGAAAAGGACTTTTCTGTTCAGAATTACCCCCTCCCCCCCCCCCCCCCACACACACACACACATGCTGGTTCCGGATCGGCATGTACTTCTGGGTCACCCTGTATACATTTGTGTGAGGAAGCGTTACGGATGCATTGAAAAGTCTTCGCTATTGTTTCATTGGACTGAGATGGCTTTTCGTTGTAACATGCGTGAAAATTTGTACATACTACAACGGCATTTCACTTCAGATAATAATATAATTTATTTCTTCGACGCGTGATGTGTATTTTATTCTCTGTTTCTCTTTTCCTCTTATTCGCGCAGCTCGTCAGCATGAAACTCATCGTTTACCTCATATGTTGTCGTATTTCTTGAGGTAATCTCCGCTTATTTTCACGGTATACAGTCTTCAGCGTCTAAATATCAATCAATAATTATGTTTATACTCTTTACAGCAATCTTGGGTTTTCCATTTTCTTCATAATTGCCATTTGGAGAATGTTGAGCAAGATATTCACCGAATAATTGCTTGTCTCTATTTCTCCACAATTCAAATATTTTCACAGGTTTAAAAGAACTAAGTTATATTGAAGACATTCAATTTTGTGAACTATATCATAAGGCTTATCGATGATGGCGGTGGGGCCATAGCAGCGTGGTGAGTGGCATCATGTTACCCTATATACACTACTCATTAAAGATTTACGCATCGTGGGTTCTCCCTATGCACGCCTGGCAAAACATGGTCTACTATGGGATTTTTCAGCCAATCGCGGTAACATCGTTTCACCGATTCGGTGCGATGGAAAACGTTAACGCTGTGAAGAGATTCCATCAGTCAAAAAGCAGGTATGACTGTCCTAAGTTTTTCTTCTCAATAAATTAGAGACGAAACATACACTCATCGGTGTTGATGCTGCAAGGTTTTATGGAAAGCAAATTCACAATATACCTGCAATGCAATTCAGCGGTGTGGCAGTCAGATTCCATCACAGCTTTGAGAGCTATGTGTAGCCTTTGTACGTGATGGTAAGAAAAATCCCATTATTATGATGAGTTCTAATATTATCACATTAAAAAACAAAGCTGCATAGCTCAATAATTGCGACGAGATATAGCGAGGGACCAGAGATAGCATTCAGCGCACAAGACCTGATGGAAACCACAGGAAAAATTATGTCGGTACAGGACATCATGACCACTTATTGAAAAATTCGATTCAACGGGGAAACGAACCTAAAACTTCTAGAACACTAAGCGCGCACCCAGCCACTCACCTATCGAGGTCGGTTATTCAGGAGAAGTGATGAATAATCTGAAGCTGTCCGTTTCTGGGTGCCATGAAACCCCCAAGATTCTGGTAAGACTTTCCCATACAGATCAGTAATCGTGAGAGGTGCAGTCAGGTGACCGAGAGTTGAGCAGAGCCGAGCTGCTCCAATGAGAGCTATCTGACAAACAGTGTTGTACCACCGTACGAGCTGATCTGAGTAATTCTTATCTCACATATCATCCTTTGATGAACGGTTTTACTACAAACAGATACTGTGCTCTTTCGTCATCAACGAGCTGTTGCAGGATACATATGGAAGAGAACGAAGCTCACCTGGTGCCACGGCTGACTGCGGAGAATTGATATGTGGCGATACCTTATTGTTAATTAGTTCAGCATGTTGTCTGGAGCGGCCGATCATCAAGATTTCTTCGGATTTGGCGGTCATTTTCATGATGTCCGTTATGAAAATCAACTCGTACCGGAGAGTGAAGAGCAGTTCCTCAGTTACATCGTTGTGAAACTTGTCACAGGTATGCATCAGCAATGATCAGGTGTGCCTTAGGTGTGCATCTTCAACGATCGCCCGGAGCTGATCTTGTGAGAGCCGTTGAAAATGACTCTGAACTTAGTTGTGTCGCTGCTCGCCCTATGCACACCGTGATGCGGGAAAAACACTCCGGTGGGACTTGAGCTTGAGTCGGATGCAGACCATTCCGCTTCAACTCTCCTGAAGTGGAAACTTTATATGGAAGGATTATCGGGAAAGCCGTATAACTTCCGGTGAACTGACGTTAATGAGCTATTGATGCGAGCTGTCTGGAGACTCGCTTCATATGGTCAAGTGGCTCATATTCCTTGCAAAGATCTGTGTATAGGTGTCAATAAACTGCAGAACAGCTACGCAACTCTCCAAGATGATACGGGACATTCGAGCAGTAACTGAGCTATGTAACGGCCTGAGCAATCTTGCGAGTACTGTTTCGTTTGTAAGTTCAACCCTGGCGATGCTGGAATCTCCTCTCGCCCCCCGAACTGTGTGAGCCGTGCATTAAGAATAACTGCAAGAATTCAAATTAAGCGACCTGAAATTCTTGTGGGGAGAGAAGTTGTGAGCTGACCAGGAGCATAGGCATCAACTCTGGGCTGGAAGGGAGAGTAAGTGACTATATTGTGTGTCGAGCCTTACTAATGTTGGCACAGATGCCATGATTCTCATTGTTGATCCCTGTCAGCCCACGTAGATGAACGACCTGGTTTGAGACATAGGATTGATGAGTTATAACACACCACAGCTAATGATGATTATCAAATTACGCATTGCGTGAATGTGCATCCGATAGTTCATTTAATGGAGAGAGCACGAAATTTTGTACAGATTCTCAGCATAATTTTTCGAGAGAGCGCAATTGATTGGAACTTACTCGCGGTGAGGGGAGGGGCGGTGAAGTTTCCAATTATTCGTAACTGCGAAAATTATTCACATAATTATCAGTAACTACCTTAAAATCCTTCGCAAACACTCAATGGACAAAAATAATGGTTTCCAGATATTTCAACTCAGTTAATGCAGTAATAAATACCAATTTCACTAAATATAGAAGTTGTAAGAGACGCCGTACGGCCATTGCAAGTAGACTAATTTCGTTCGGATTTCAAATCTTTCACCTTTTTATTATCGGTGCGTGGAAAATGCAAAATGTTCCTTTCTTTTTACCCGCCGGAAAATGCAAAATAAAATGTTAACATTTTTCCTCAGCGTCAGGTGCTCGAGTTATATGGTGCTGTGATGAGGGCTATATACCGAAATTGACAATAATGATTGACTGGGTGAAGCGGTTTGTGGAGTAAACCCAGTATTGTATTGCCTGCAATAAATGATACTTAACCTTTCTGTTTTTCGCACAGTTCAATTCCCATTTCTCTATTGTTTGTAATATCGATTGAATTATTATATCCGGAGAAAGACAACTCAACACACAGGTTAACTTTGCTTAGCTTTGAAGAAAATGAATACAATCATAGTCTATCAAAAGATAGTCGTTACCAAGGAGGCTTCTTGATCCCTCACGATCGATAGTTGACTAACGCTGTGAAGGGGTATACGTAGCAATACAATAGTGAATTACAATCACTATCGTATGTTAATCATTCAGAAACACTTTCCACCAAGAAATCAAATTCTCCAGGTAAATCCATTGACTTCCGCTAAGTATATTTGTTTGGCAGAAGTAAATATGCAAGAATATTTACATCGAGACTTGGGAATTACATGGGCGTTAGTAAATTAATTGAGCAAAAGGAATCCTTGTTCTCAGTACAATGACGGAGAGGTCAGTCGGTACAGACCCATTTTACCTTCTGATTAGTGTTTCAAAAATATCTCGATAACGAAGGGAGAGGGTGAAAGGTTGAGAAATTCCTTGTTTGTATATCTCATCTTTTTCTATATACGAGTGTTTGTTTCACAGGAGATGTTCAAGATATGAGAGGATTTCGGGCAAGTGCGGAGAGGATCGCAAGAACACTCGCGTGGCGAAGTCACGCAAGTCAATTGGTAATCAACAAAAGAGTCACTTGTTACACTATTAAATGCAACAAATGGGAGCTGAGCAAGAACCGTAGACAAGTCGGTAAATTATTAGATTCTTTTTAAAAAGGACTAATAATGCGCAGGTCTAATCATTTCGCAGAAACAGGTCTTCCACGGAGGGAATGTAAATACGCTTAAACGGTCGAGCTGCAAACGAGAGCGGTTATCAGAACGTGAGGTGGCAGGTGTCAACCACCGTGATGGTCAATTACACCTGCCCATCAAGTGGAGCCTCAAGTGTCAGAGGTAAAAGGCCAATGCTCATCTGTGGCGAGCAAAACAGCTGAGCGGGGCATGTATATGTGTATATGTGCGAAGGAAATTCGGTGAAGAACCGAACAACAAGGTCATTGGCAGAGACTTGGAACGCATTCCGATTTCAAACTCGAAACGAAACTCCTGGGAGGATATACTCGGAACGAAGAGCGGAATGAAAATCCGAGAACGTTTCCACTCGTAAGGAAACTCGGAACGAAGTTTCTGGAACATTCCGGAAAAAATGAGCCGAATGTAAGGGTAATTCTATAGTGGTATATTCCTAGAGTAATAAGTATCCTTGGTGTAGATAATTTTTAATGACCGTTTTCGGATCATATTTACTCTTATCAGAGTAAAAATTACCAGTATGTATGAATGAAAATTACTACATATCTTGGTAATTTTCACCAATATAAAGATATAAAATTTTTTATTAAAAATTACTATTCCGGAAGGGTGAACAATACTAACCTTACCTAAAACCCCTTTATCATGCACCACGTGGAATTGAGAGTGATGTGGATACATTTCCGTCAAACAATAAACAATTATTTACTCGAAATCTAAAACACGTATCAACATTAAAAAAAAAAGTCAATGAAATTGTCTCCGCAAGGAACCGCTGGTTTTTTTTCCATGCATTTTTTATATTTTTTTCTGATGACGAAAAGTGGCATATGAAAAAATTATCCCGCGGACATTCAAGCATCTTGTTTATCGAGAAAATTTACCCAACGAAATTTGACATTTTCACAGAAAATACTTGAAAGGCTCTCCCATTAAATGTCGCAGGTCAAACTTCAATAAGTTGCCTGCTTTTTTTCCTATGGATAAAGAAATAAAAGTTAAATCCCCCCCGCCATTGGAATAAATTACGTTGTGCGGACCTCGTACGAGAGGGGTTATGGGGAAGCGGGGTTTCGATTATGCCTCTCTCTTGCACGTATCGTATTAAAAAGAGAGGTGGATGGACTTAGCTTGGAATGATGACGTTTTGCTGAAACAATTTATCATTCGGAAGGGTAAAAACTGTCTCGCGCATCTGGGTAATTTTTGATGCGCAATCTGAGTAAAATTTACTCGAATTGATGGATAAAGGTTATCAGAATAATTATAATTTTTATCATTCGTATGAATAATTTTTATCTTTGTTTATATAAATTTTGATAAATGTATAGACACTTTTTGCTTTATGGTGCGAAAATGATCAAACAGAAGGGTGAAATTTATTTTACGCCTGATAAATATTATTGATGGAACAGTAATTTTTATCGAACTTTGGTATAGAAATTAGTTGAAAGATTTCAGTCATACACGTATATCCTTCCGGAAGGTAATTTTTGCTGAATGTTTCTCTCCGTATGCACAAAAAAATGCCTTAAGGCTGAGGTGGCCCATCTGTCGTTATCTTTTGTTTCAATTTTATCTTTTTTGCGTAAAAGAGGAGAAATGATTGAAGAGCAGTATTGATTGAAAAGGATTTACCAATTTACAAAAAAAAATTTTTTTTATTGCAGCTTATCATGCGTGTAGCTGTCTAGACTTGGAGAGCAATGATGTGAGCCATCACATTCTATGAATGAAGCCATACGAAGAATAGTGGAATCTAGAAGATTTATTCGCTCAATTTCCCATCATTGATAAAATTAATTGTTTAATTCATCAACACGAAAATCGGATTCTCAAACATAACAGTCGCGTGCTTGGCTAACCTAGACGAATAACTCTTTATAGGAAAAAAAGGCTCTCAAAACTTGAAAATTAGAGAGTAACAATAATTTTTATTTGCAATTTTACATCTAACCTTGTTATATCGCCAGATAATAAAATAAATAATTACCGAGGAAATATCCGAAGAAGAGATAACGAGGAATTTCTATTAATTAATATTATCACGGCTTTTAGAATTTATTGAAAGAAATATTGCTAAAGACTCGTACAAATTCTACATCCGGTAGACAAAAACCATGATTCAATGCATTCAGCGTGGATTCGAAAGTTCTACTTTCATCATCAGTAGGAGTACTGACAGCAGAACATTCCAGAGTCAATGTGCTTCCTTCAGTGACTCTCCTTCGACGTTTGCGGTCATCTTCTCCATCATCCTCTGGACTCTCAGCTTGTTTTGACTCTTTCAGCGTATAACCAAGAAGTCGTCCAGAATTTATGGCTTCAAGTTGGCTCTCAACGTCGACAAGACGCACCGCATGCCTGACAAGAGTCGCTCCACTGTCACTTGCGTAGCAGGTACTGCTTGTACGATGGTTGCCAACTGATGTAATTGTGGCATTACTGATCTCTTAGTTTGCTAATAGTGCAGTATGTCTATATCAGGATCGATGAATGCGCCAGCGGGAGCAGTCTGCAAAGACTTACAGAATTCATTTTATGTTCGAAGCAGTGAAGAGATTTTTCCTTTGAGCAGCAGCTGCTTCGTTCAACATTTTTCGAAAGCCACAGACGTGTTTATCCTCTGTATCTCGCTTTGCATTCCAGCCAAATTCCGAAAAAGATCCTAGCGTCAACTGCTTATCCTCAAGGCATCAGTGACCTCAGATAGTCCTCCACGTACTGCCACTCCTTCTCGGATAATTTTAGAGGTTTGAATGTTTTGGAAGATTTCCTACAGGAATCTTTCACTTGCAACAATGACTCCAATATGTCCGCTGTCGAGTGCCAACGTGTCACGACGTGCAACTAAGGCTTTCTGGCTCCTGGATGTACGTAGTGCAGCTCTTTCCACACAGTCGGAGTTCGCTAGGCTTTGGCGACTGTCCGAGCTTGGGCCCATGTGTTTCATTCGCCCTTCCATTTGTTGAGAGCATCCTCAATAGCTAACTGAAGAATGTGAGCTGCACCTCGAATGTTGCTTATTAGTTTCCAACGGCCATTGTGCAAAGTACAGAACTGGGGACTATCGAGGCTCAAAGATTTGTCTTCGCCCAACGAAGATTCCTCTGCCTCTCTCTCCTCCTGCTCACTTTTGCTACCTTTCTCCGCCACGTCACCCTGATCCCCCGCTAAGAGTTTTCCCGCTTTTAGCATATTGGCTCCATTGTCTGATGTGATCAAATAGATACTGGAAACCATTACTCCTAAAGTCCTAACAGGGACTTTCGACAAATTGTACATTGATTCCGATGAATCCTCCATGGCGCGTGGCAGCGTCAACCTTCAAGCAGATGAATTTTTCGCGGAATGACATGAGGGTATTGATCATTTACTACTAAAAGAGATTGATATTGGGAAAACATAGAAAAGGAAAAAGGAAACTAACTGAAGAGTATACCTTCAACTCATCTCGTATAGATGTTCGTACTTCTGTGGTCTTTTTCACGGTTAACTTGCGAACAGCTTCTGGTGTAAATCTTGTGAAGTGCATCGTTGTTTTTTTTTGAGAGAGAGCCACGCCCAACCCGCGAATCCCACAGACAATGGAGAAAAATTAATTAATAAAGAAATAACTGTTAAACTGGAATAAAAATACAGTTTCGCGATTATACTGGACGAACCGGAGGATATGCTAAGACGGTTTAAAATTTCGGGGGTTTCCCTGCTAATTTCAGAATCAGTAAGAGATTAGGGATTCGTTTCGGGGAGGGTTAGTGTTAGATAATGATTATGGGATCAGATAACGAGTGGGGAAATCGTGTCGGTCCTCAGTCGCGTCACGAAGAGGGATAATGCATATTATCGTCCGACGTGGATGTGAGGGTTATTCCGCTCGCGAAATCTTCCCGGGCTGAACAATCTGGCTGCGAGTGCCCTGAAAAAGGGATCCGTGAGGAATTTTATATTACGTGTTAGTGTTGGAAGGTCGGTGGGGGTATTACGACCGACAGCTCTCCGAATTGCCGTATTAGTTAAGTTTAGTTAGGGTTAGTAAGTCCACGGATCCCCGGGCGAAACACCCGGGCATGACTAGTCACGAATTGGGGGTTGTTAGGATAAATCGAAAAAATTAGTTCCCCCATTCAAATTTGAATGGGAAGAAATTAGCGCGTCAGGACAATTAGCATCATCGCGCTCAATCCGCCGGAATTAACGTTCCGGCGAGACATGAGTTCCGCCATATTTTTGGCAGTTATCGACAGGACTCGAATGTAGCTGGACGAATTTTCCCCGGAGGAGGTAGAAGAAAGAATAAGACACCATGGGAGGATCCCACCCAGCACGCAAGCCTCGTAGAAAGGTGAGGGAATTTCTCTAAAATCATCCCAGTAACACTGGTTACTGGCGTACGAATTATGATTTCGGTCCGAGTGTAAAAATTGATCCTGTTCGATCAACGGATCGAACAGTGTTTTCCCTCCGTTGAGGCGTTCGCGAGTGTTTCTCGGCCATGGGTTATCCGAAAATCATGGCTGATCACGTGTGGAGGATTTATGCATCCCACAGGGCCGTCCCTGTGGAGGTTTCGCGTGATATAGCGCGGGAAAAAGGTGTGAAAATCCCGGGGGAAACCGTCGAAAATCCCCGTGGAATATAAGGAATTTACGCGGCTGGCCTTGAGGGGTGTCCATGCCGCCGTGGCTTCTAGTATTTTTCCCCCACTCTGCTCCACTGAACGTTGAGCAAGAATTCCAGCCCAACGGTGCTCAGAAAATCCCATTCCCTCAAAACGGAGATATCGCGGTCCCCATGAACGGTGGAACTGCCCAATTTTGGGAGAATGTTCACGAGTTAGCCCCCTCGGTGGTGGAGTTTATCCGATACCAATAGGTGGAGGCATTGGGGCGTCGAGAAATTAAAACCGTCGGAAAATTTTCATAACGCCTGCCGTGAACGTTGGGCGTCGTGCGTTCACTCTCGCACACTACTCTCCATCTCCCTTGCTCTCGCGTATCGCCTCTTCTAGGCTCTCCGAGGATTTCCCCGGTGATATTAAAATTTATATTCAACCATCAATCGTCAATTAATTTCCTGGGATAAATCCCGGACCTCTCGCGAGGGTCCGCGGAATTACGTGGAGTAAAAATTTATAATTTATCCATGGTTCGAATTTATAATCAACCACTTCTATGGGGCCCAGAATTTTTGGGAAAATCCCGAGCCTCTCTCGCGGTTTCGTGGAATTACGTGGAGGTTTCCATGGATTGAAATTCATAATTAATTATTTCTATGAGTTCTAAATTCTCTGGAAAATCCCGAGCCCCCTCCGGTGCCTCGCACACTTAGATGGGGTTTCTCTTTTTTGTGGAATCATCACCGCGGTGGCGGGTGAAATAAATAACGGTGACCTTGATCGACCGGGATAAATCCGACACTAATTGTCGAGCTAATTAAATAAAATAGCTAATTTTGAGGAATATTGAGGGGAGTCTGAAAATTTATTCACGTACGGGTTAGTGATACGTTTTCCGGTTTTAATCTAAGTTTAGGTTTTCGAGTTGCTGATTCCTCAATTCAGAAAATTAGCTGACGCCCGGCAACTTTTTTTTAGGTCCCAATTTAGTTACGTATGAGCATCGGCAAGGAGGCCATAGGGAGGAAGGGCGAAGGTGATGGGCATTTTCGGGCGTGTAGAAAACGTCACGTCACAAACTACATTCATGGACAAGATTTGCTGCGTCCAAAAACGGGGTGCGCATCTGAACGAAAGCACTATTTTGCAGAACTGAGAATGAACGTCCGTTGATGATTACCCATTCGACGTAGAGTTCCTTGATTAGATCCGCGCTGATGTTAGCGGAGTAGGATTTTTATTTTATACGTTTTTGAGATTCTGCTCCATTTGCATACTAACGTTCCAAATGTTTCTCCAAGTTACCGTGTCGATCACCGTATGCACAGATCACATAAATTTATTGGTTTGATCAATTTTATAATACATTAACACCACTTTCAAAGATTTCTGCTTCATATATCATGATGCGATCACCAACATACCTTTATTCTAATGTTACAACCTGTCGTCTGTATAGTCGTCCTCAGGATTGTATAAATAGTACTTGCGAACGAGAGTGAGTCGCTGTCTTCCACTACACTTGTTAGTATTCATCGTTAGAGATGTAATGAGAACTTTAATACTGAAAAATATTTTGGTTGAAAAATAAACTTTTGTTCACTGTGGTGCAACAAATCGTACAGAGCAACTAAATGTGGTTGTTGCAACTTGATGGTCGCCTTTATATAATGCACGGCCCACCCCCAAGCAGCCGCAGGTGTAGGACTTAACACTCGTTGGAGGAGAAGGGGTGAAGAGGGATATAAGCCAAGATGTGTTGCGATTAGACATATGATTTTTGCAAATGATAGTTATGTTATTACTGGTTAATATTATCGATTTGTAATTTGGTAACTTATGATAATTAATTGCAAATATGCGCAGATAGCAAATAAATTGAATCGATTTGAACGGTAGATTTTTTTTGAGTTTATCAAAGCGAAGAATAATTCGAATTGATTGAATTTTCTTGCTTAAAAACTTGTAACATGCCCAAATTCACTGGGGATGAAATTGGCCAGTTAACTCGTCCTTTTTCCCCTGGAATCTAAAATCGTCAAGACAAAATCAAAGATTGGGCGCCAGTCATTTTTTGTTCCTCCGGAAATAACAAACCGGAATACCTCAATTCTTAAAACGGAAATGAAAACCTGAAAGAATACTATAAAACAATGTCTCGAAAGAAAATCCCAGGAAAAGGTGGTATTACCCGCGCTGCTCGAGGGGTCGGTTATGGAGAGAGGGGTGGATCCAGGTAGAAACACGTTTATTGGACAAAACTCTAAAATAAATCACGCAAAATCTCAAAATTCTACAGCGAAACCAAAATTATATTCAACAGGAAAATCATAATTACAAAGTTGAGAGAGACACATACAAAATCAGGCATGACCTACGCAAAGACCCAGAAATTCTAATTACTCAAAATCCTAATAATCTCGAATTTGGCCGCAAGGCACGAAATAAGCTCAAGCGAATATGCGCAACTCAAAGGTAATTTTATTCCCCACCGGGATAGCGATAAACGCATACTTCAATAAATGGAGCAAAGCTCGAGAAAATAACCCCAATATTAATAATTCCCAAACTCCCATAAACAAATTTGAAGGGGCAGGGCGCATGGCACCTAAGATACGGCACTGCCGTATATTGGGGCGTGAATCGCATGACGAATTGTTAACGTTCGTAGGCGTATTTAACTACTACTAAAAATGGCTATAACAGCAATTTGAGGCGATAAAATGATCGCAGGATGGAATGAGAGCTGAGAAAGGCTCTCACCTCGGCGTTCCACGAAACGAGAGAACAGGAGATGTTTTCGGCTCGGTATCCCAAGCAAGACTCTCTAATTGATGATTTTAATCATCCGAAAGTATTCCCAAAATCGTTTTTAAGGGATGACGTAAGCGAACATTCTCAAATGAGGCGTCTAATACGCAATTAAATCGCGTCAAACACTGAAAATTTCTCACACGAGGCGCGATGTTGTCCAAGAGATAGTTTCCGTAAAAGTGGATCTACAGGCACGAATTCAGCTCTCCCGCACTAAGTATTAGTTAATTAATAATAAGAATGCGCGAGAACGACTCTAACACACACTCGTGACGCGAAATCCGCAAAAATAAATGGGAAAGCATGGTAATGCTCACCCCAAATCCTCCTCCTTGTCACCAGGCTGTATCTCAGCAAAAATCCAACTAGTTGTCTCCTTCCTGGCTCTAAAGGTTCCTCACACCCCACGCTAACTCTTCGGTACACAAGGAATCCTCCAAAACTCGTATTTAACGCAAAAAAAAACTTTAACTTGCTGCACGCACCCGTATCTATATTGATGTCAACAAGGAACTGGCGGTTTCGCAGCATGGCGGACGGGAACGCGATTAGTCCCTCATATTGCAACAAAACCCTAGTCACTCGCACTTCCCTAGCGCGCCTAATGTAAAGTAAGGCAAAACTGCAATTAAATTACTCTCGAGATGATGAATGAGGATTCCTCATCAAATAAATTTTCTTTAATTAAGGGCGCGTATTCAGGACGGTTTTCAAACGGGATCCCGGGATCAGAACGAATAAAATTACCTAAATCCTACCTTTCTCCCCATAATTAATTCTTATTAATTCATTAAATTCGAATTTTCACGAACCCCAAGCAACCTGACAACTCAGGAGTTCCTCATAGTTGCATTGATTCCCTCCTGAACTGTCACCGAAACCCTAACCCTAACCTGTTCTGCCCCGTAAATCCCATAATTCAGAGATAATGTTGAAATTATTCCTACACCTATCCTACACATTTGCCTAAGAATTTTATCCTAAATCTAACCGTTCAGCTCAGTATTTTTTTCGCCAATGACACGATTAAATAAGGAACTCTACTTAATTAATAATTATTTCTCGAAATTTTAATTCAGTATTTGACGATAATGCGCAATAGTTCCTCTCTGAACCCCAATACTCTTCAAAGTCAATATTTTGGCCTGAAACGCAATGAAATAATCAAAAATTAAGGCGCAATACGCAATAAAATTTCTCAATAATTTGGGCGTAAACGCAATCCAAATTCTCATCAATTTTGGGCACTTACATCCTAAATTCTCAATGACTCTAAATCTCAAATCTGGACTCTCAGGGGTCTTTCTCTGCGTACTCACGAAGTTTTAACAATTCTATGGATGATCTTGCAGTCCACAATGAAATTTCCCAGATTTCCTTACAAACTATATGTGGAAGTGAAAGAAGAGAAATTGTAACAAGATATTTCTCGTTACTAGAGAAAACACTAGTAAAGTCACTAGGCGACAGAGATGACATCTAACGCCGGCTGAAATAGCCGAGCGAAAGATGACCAGAACATCGGACCACGGCCAATCAGGCCGCTCCGAATGTAAATTAGACCAATCACACAGGGGGAAGGAACGTGGTAGGGTGAGACCATGTTTCGGAACACTGTGATGACGTTGACGATAGCTGTTTCCCAATTTGGAAATCCACCCAGCTGTGTTAGGGAGTTCAGGGCCGACGTACAGGCGTTCCAACTGGGTGGTTCCGAAGGGCGCCGTCGATTTAGACCAGGGACCAATGGCTAGGTGATAGGACTAGCGCCCCCGGGATCCCGTCGAGTTGATTGGTGGCTGTGGGGTAATGGATGACCTACAGTCGCTGAGATGCTCAGACTAGGGGGAGAAGGCCCTGGGAGATTTCAGGACAGTTCGCGTTGAGTGCTGGTCTCGAGCGGATATTTTAGGAGCTCAGGATCAGTTGGTGGCAATAATCCCTGCCGGGATTATGAGGGGTACGTGGTTCCAAGGAATCTTGGAATAGCGAGAGAAGGGGACACTTATGTGTCCACTATCAGTGCAATGGATTACTTTGAGGCTACGGACGAGAGTCCGAGGCTACAGAGATCCATCTCTAGGGCGAAATCCATAGTGTTGGGGTGGACTGAGGGCTGGGATTCAAGGCGTTTCCCGTTGGTCCGGTCGCACGCGCCTCCATGGGAAGTAACTCTAGTTTTGAGTCGCGATGAGATTGCTACTACCGAGTTCTCGAGTTGGGGTGGACGTTAGGTGGGTGAAGAGGTGCTTTATTGCAGGCAAATGGGTTAGGTCCAAAGATCAGTTAGCCGACATTTTCACAAAACCCCTCCCTTTTGAACTACATACGAGATTGACCGATGAAATTCTGAATGTAAATAATCAATTATTTTGTGTGTTCATAGGAAATGACTAACTTGGAGCATAGCGGAGGACGACGTGGACATAAGACATTTCTCGTCACAATATATTTACCTACACAAAGATTATTATTATTATGTTTATTCTTATCTTCATACGAATTAATGTCTGTTTGACTCTGAATGTAATCTAAGGTCACTTTCGAGACATGGAAGTATCGCGAGGAAGTGACGGAATTATGAGGCATAGCGCCACTGTTCCAGTCTCCTGTCGCTGATGCGAACGCTCCTTAGCATGCTCCCCCACTACTCACTCGACGGTCCCCTCTCGTTCACTTTGCATCCAGCGTCTCTCCACACGAGATCACGAGTGTTAATAAGAACGTTCATTACCATTAATAAATTTCTACGTTTTGATAAACCCCGTCTTTTTTATTCACAAGAAAAACCATCAATTTTCACCTGCAACTTTTGTTGACTGGCCAAAAATATAAAAAATGCAGTGAAACGAGAAATTCAACGATTCACGGCGAAGACAATTTCATAGAGCGTTTTATATTTTTTTTAGAAATCTCGTGCAAATACTACTTTAGAATTCGAGCAAGTCAACAATAATTGTTAACCGGTTACGGAAATGTATTCCAAACTCGCATGGTGTTGTGATAAAGATTTTTTCAAGAAAGTTAATATTTTTTACCCTTCAAGATTCAAGGCCTCGTGACCTCGGGATTATTTGTCTCTGGTTCTATATTTTTTTTTGTGTAATTTTGAGTGTTCGAGGTCACGTAGACTTATCGATTTTTCGCGTTATTGTTTCGAGTCATTGAATTACGTTGACAGTTATTTTCGTTAATTGTTTTGAGTAGTTCTCACTTCATTGATTATTGCATAATTATTTCTTCGTTCATGTATTTTTATGATTTATTAGACTTCAGAAAGTATTTGACTATTTTAATTAGACGACAGTGACTGGTATAAAATTACATTGTGTGTTCCGTTACGCTCAATCAATTTAAGGGGATTTTATGTATTAATATTTTTTCGTATCGAGACTGAATAGATTATTAAAAATTGTACTCCCCGACAATTTTATATTTTATTCATTCTTCTCCCAATTGCATTCCCTTTCAGTTTCTTGGGATAAATCTCTACGTATCGAGCTGCTGGATTTGCTGAAGCTGAAAGTGGAGAAGGATTTAATAACGGTGGTCCGCTTCCAAAATTTCTCAATACATCAATACATCATATACATATATATGTCATATATCAATGACAACAGCCATAGCGCAAGACGGACTGTGAATATCTGTTAATCTACTAGCAAGCGACTACCACCGAATGGCTTGATAGGATGGTATGAACATCTCCAGAATATTGGAAGCAGTGGGGAATGCCAATTTGTTCACGTTTTCATTATGTTACTTTGTAAAATGTTTATTTATGGTAAAAAATACGATTTATCTGATTATATCGTGTATCGAGGCCGAGGTAGAACATAACCAGTTAGAAAATTCACGAATTATTCTTCTATTGGATATCTTAGTAAACACGTTTTCATATAATTCAACTCTGCCTGCCCGGTCACTTATTCTTAATATTAGTAGAACAGTCATTAAGATGAGCCGGTGATGACATTTTTACAGTTTCCACGTTTTGCAGCTGCACGATGGCAGAGGAAAAATAGGCCTGAAAAGAAGGGGGGGGGGGGGAATCACACGTGACTGAACGAGTCTTATAAGCCATCATCTGCTCGGAGCGCATTTTCAATCGGTAAGTTGAGTGTAAAAGTTCTCCTCTACTATGATGTCTGATACGATTTCTACTTATGAAGTAATTACAATATGTCAATTTATTCAAAAATTGAACACTTCGGAGAGAATGCAGCGCGATTTGACATTAAGTGCCATTGAGTCGATCGACTCGTTCGATGGAGAGTGCGATAGTAGAAGCTCCACAGAAAATTCATCTGCGGTCCTGAGCTCTCCTGAAATAGCATCTGATACTGGTACTGGTGATTGGAATGCTTCTACTCAGTCAAATCCTGGGACCATGACTATGCACATGACTGTACCTGAAAACATTCATGATTCATCAGATAGTTTTGTGATAGCAGAACCGGACTCAACTGTTAAAGCAGGTGAAGGAGATGGTCCAACACTTGAGAAAAAAGAGATAATAAATATCTTAGACACTCCGGACAGCCCAGAACCAGAATCTCACACTGGAGGCTGGAGAATGCCGACTCTTCTGAAAGTCTAGAAACAGAATCTCCAGGGAGTCCAGCACACGAGGAGATTGGGATTGTGGAAATTGTAGACTCTCTTGCAAATCCTGAACCAGAGTCTCCAGAAAGTGCACCACCTAAGGAGAAGGGCATTGCGAAAATTGCAGACTCTCCATTGTGTCCCAGAGGCTGCACCAATGATTCCAGTGAATGCTGAGACTGTACCACCTTATTCAGCGGAGGGTACAAAACTATTCGTTAGCATAGCGGAAGCTAGCTATTCACTTGTTGATGATTCAGATGATGATGATGTGCAACCTGCCCGAAGTTTCGTATCTGAAGAATAGGATAGTATGAAGTTTGAAAAAGATATGAAAAAAAAATATTAGGGAAATCATCAATCTCCATTACATATTGGGTGGAACTTTCGTCACGATGGGAGATATGCGAGTCAAGATGATCTTTGTTCTCATGGGAAGATTTACTTTTGTCTAATGGGATCCTTCAAGCATGCAAAGCATTCACTAGCTAACACCAAAATCTACCCATGCGTAAATTAATAACAAAATTCTACCATATTATCAATTGACTAACTCAATTATTAATTTCTGTTACTCGTTTGTATGTTTCAGTTGTAATTTCCAAAGAAAAATTATTCTGAAAAATTCGCTCCTACTATCTGTTATTTGAATAACGAAAAATGTTATTACTTGCGTGACGTGAGGAGCTTGACTCACGTCGATAATTTTATTATTATTAAATAAACGAACCGGATCCGATGAGAGATGGATCCAATTCCTGATAGGTTGGCTAAGCAGTCTCACGGTGATTACGGAGTACAGCTTCGTCGAAAGGATTGTCTGACGTTGCTGGAACGTCGTCATCAACGACGTAGACAGATTTTTAACAACGAAAACCCGTGAGAACGCTTAGCTAAGCATTGATGGGCTGAAGCTTCTCTGAGGCCTCTCAGAGGAGCAGAGCAAAACTAGACGCGAAGTAGAACGGTCGTGTCCAGGGTCCAAGCACTTAATCATTATTGACAAAGTGGGACGTGGTCCGACTATCACGCGTATAACTTATAGAACCGCGCAGGCTGAACACGCGGGCTGATACAGTGTATACAACTCGTCATTTTTAACAATACAATTCTGCTCATTTTAACTCTGGTGTCAGAGAATTCACACCAGAACTACCCATCCCGAATCCCTACCGAGCGAACTCCCCGTGTGCTCAACCCGCAGCAGCTAGCCAACGAGAGGGTTAGTTTGGCGACCATCTACGAGTTCCATCTACGAGTGTTGCTCAGGGGCTATTCAGTGGCCCAGCAACACCAAAGGGAAATTAAATTGGTGGCAACGCAGAATCCAAACGTCACATTGGCGCCCAACGTGGAGCACTCAATCAAGGGATACATTGAGTGTCTATGTAAGCCCCACAGTTAAGGAAGAAATTTATGTGACACTGCTGGGTAGCGAAGCGAGATACAAGGGAACAGGTGGAGGGTAGAAGTGCGTGTGCGCGCGAGGGTAAGAGACGAAAACCGAATCACGTCACCCATTGATTGGTGATTGGTGGCCCAAACAGCACGGAGCGGTCCGAGATAGCCAGAACGAGGATCAGCTAGGCCGAGGAGAAACGGCCGGCCGTGGCAAAGGCCCACGTTTAATACTGTTTTTCCCCCAGGGTATGGCTACGGGCCGGGAAATTTCGCTCCTCCAAACAACCAATATGCGTGAAATCAAAATATGAATAACGCGCTTAGGCCTATCCCAAGCTTTGAAATCGGGGATGATGTAGAAAGGTTCATAAACTCATTGCACTACGCTCGGGAAATATTAGGGGGACAAGATGGGAAACTATTTATCTATCAGTGTTTGATGAAATTCGGTCCTCAAGCATGAGCAGTAGTTGATGCAATTCTTCCCATTATTTCAACTATAGAGGAGCTCATAATTAAACTTCGACGCACGTTCGGCACTAGAGACAACCTGCGACACATTCTCGCAAAAATGTCCCGACTAATATCAGAGGAAAGGGAATCGGTCACCGAATTTTCCGCTCGATTCCTGGCCTTAGAAATGAGAGCGCGCAGGCGGCTTAACACCGACGTCAACAGTGACTGCGGTATCACAATGAGCGGGATTTCATAATCGGATTAAAGAAGGAAATCAACCTCCTGATGTTTTCGCAATTTTCGGCAACTTTCGATGAAGCCGTAGAGATAGCAGTCTCAATCGAGAAGAGACTTCAGGAAATTGATGAATCCGATCGGTTTCGCAAGGTAGCAGGTAATAGAAAACAAAATAAAAAAAATCACGCGTTCGGAACGGACGTCTATGACGAGATTTATGAATTCGACATGAAGGAGTCTACTATTAGAGCCACGATGACGAGTCAGCGAGACTATGGGGTGAAACAGAGTCAACCCAATAGAGGGAAACAGGGAAACTTTTCCAGGCAACCCCCTAATAGTGATAGGGGGAACAATAAGGGAAATCAAGGGCTCAAGGGAAACGGGGAACTTCAAAATCATCCCAGGGGAGGACCGCAAAACCAGGGAAACTCAAATCAACCTCGGAAGGAAAAACGCGACCCCTCTAGATCCCTCTGCTATCGCTGTCAGGAGATAGGCCACTTCGCTCGGGAATGCACAGCCTCAGCAACGGTCCCAAGAGCCCCAAGAGAGTTTTCGGAAGAGAGTCCGGAGGTATCGCGCGACACCGGAGTCCAACAAAGGGTAGAGTCAGTCGCGCAGAAGGCAATAGTCCTCAAAACCGATCATATCAAGGTATTAGATGGCCCACCCACCCAAGTACATTTACAAGTAGGAAAAATGAAGAAGGGGGAGGGACGATTTTTTGTCGACACTGGGGCCGACGTTAACTTGGTGAGATCAGATAGGCTGCATCCACGGGTAAAAATTGATGAGTCGGAAATAATTATAGTAAATGGTGTTACACCAGGAAAAATTAAAACTAGAGGACACGTGAGACTCAACGTCGCGGGATTAGAAGACACGTTTCATGTCGTAGATCCCAACTTCCCCTTGTGAGAAAATGGACTAATAGGGAGACCATTCTTGAGGAGTAGAGCGGTCAGAATTAACTATGGGGAGGATTCACTCATGATAGGGGACAACGTACACTCCTTTACGAATACGGAGTCGATACTGCTTCCGCCTAGAACGGTGAAACTCGTCGATGTCAGGGTAAACAAATTTGATTCCCCGGTCGGGTATATTCCTCGCAAAGATGTGAAGCCTGGAGTATATTTCGGCGCGGCCATAGTGGAGCCGAGAGGAGGGGTCGCGTACATGTATGCCTATAACACCCTTGAAACAGCAGAAAAATGGATGACCATAATCGGAAAAGCCGAAAGAGGGCAGAGGAGGTCATTAATTGTCTGCGTTTAGAAGGATTAACTCAAGAAGAACAGGACGAGGCTAGGGAACTCGTCAGGTACAACCCGTGGATATATCAAGTGGGTGGGGAAAAGCTCCAGGAAGCCCAAGTGACCGAGTATAAGCTCAAATTAAAGGACCATGACCCGATATATGTTGTGACGCGACATTTTCCTGAGCAACCGAAAATGCCCATCACCTTCGCCCTTCCTCCCTCTGGCCTCCTCGCCGATGCAAAACTTAACTAAAATCGGGACCTAAAAACGTTGCCGGGCGCCAGCTAATTTTCCTGATCGAGAATCAGGAACTTGAAAACCTAAACCTAATTTAAAATCGCAATACGTATCACTAACCCGTACTTAGATCTAATTCATCAAGGGTTGAGGGAGAGGTAACGCGCTGCTCAGTGTGCTAGGTTGTGGAGAGAGGGGTGGATTCGGGGAAAAGGGCGAAAATGTTCAAATAAATAGTTCCTCAAAAATTTCACTAACGACCTCACAATTAGCTATTTGTATTTCATTAAACTTGAACACTGGTGTCGACAATGTCCCAGTTGACCGAGGGGAAATCTCGTCCTTTTGCTCTCACGTCCGAGCGATAACTGCCAAAAAGATGGCGCAACTCATGCCTCACCGGGACGTTAGTTCCGGTGGGTCAAGCGCGATGGCACTAATTATCCTGACGCGCTAATATCTCCCCATTCAAATTTGAATGGGGGAAACGAATCTTTATGTTTTACCCCAAAACTGACTATCGCGGCTAGTCTTTCCCGGTTGTTTTCCCTGGGGATCCGTGGATGTAACTAACCCTAGACTAACTTAACTAAGACGGCAATCCGGGGAGGTGTCGGTCGTAACACCCCCACCAACCTTCCAACGCTAACCCGAAATATAAAATTCCTCACGGACCCCTCGTTTTAAGGGTGCTGGCACTCGCAGCCAGGCTGTTCATACCGGGAAGATTTCGCGAACAGAATGACCCTCACATCCCCGTCGGACGATAATTTTATATTATCCCTCTTCGCGACGAGATTGAGGACCGACACGATTTCCCACTAATTAACTGACCCCATAATCCCTATCTGATACTAAACGTCCCCTAACGAAATCCTAATCTCCTGCTGCTTCAGCCCTTTAAACCCCTTTACGATTTTTCCCAACCTAAATTCTCCTATGGTTCCCTAATCTCCTGCTAATCCCGGAATGAGCAGGGAAAACTCTAAACTTCTAACAGCCTCAGCGTAGTCTCCGGGCCGTCCGGGATAAGCGCGAGACCATATTTTTATTTTATTTTAGTATCGGTTATTTATTTTGATTTTTCTCCACGGTGTGGGATTCGCGGGTTGGTCGCGGCTCTCTCTCTAAAAAAAAAACGATGCACGTCACAATGTTAAACAGTTTAGGCTCCCCTTCCATCTGAGAGACAAGGCCGACGAATAGGTGGACACCATGATCAGAGACGGCATCGTTGAGCCCTCAGATTCATCATACAACTCGCCTGCCTAGATGGTCCCGAAAAAACCAGAGCCCGACGAGGAAAGGCGTTGGCGCATGGTAGTCGACTTCCGTCGGCTCAACGAAAAAATGGTGGCTGATGCGTACCCCCTACCTAACATTACGGATATATTAGAATAGCTAGTGGGTGTGAGATACTTCTTCACCTTTGATTTAGTGTCAGGGTTTCACCAAATCTCGTTAGCTCCACAAAGTCGCCTAAAAACCGCGTTTTCCACTTCCAAGGGACATTTTCAGTACACACGGATACCAATGGGCATCGCAAATGGTCCGCCGGCGTTCCGACGAGCCATGGATATGGTGTTTTCCGGGTTACAAGGGGCAGGACTATTTGTTTACATGGATGATATCGTTGTCTATGGGAAGTCTATTGAAGAACACAGGGTGCGGTATAAGCAGTTCGTGGACCAACTGCATGAGGTCCAGATGAGTTTAAGCCCGGAGAAATATAAATTCCTACGAGAAGAGGTAACATTTTTGGGACACTGTATCAGCGAGGATGGAATCAAACCAAGCCCGAAGACAATTGAGCCGATTCTAAAATATCCAAGGCCCGCAAACCAAAAGGGAATTCGCCAATTCATCGGGTTGGCCGGGTATTACCGCAGATTTATCGATAATTTCGCGAGAAAAACTCGACCCCTCACCGAATTACTGAAAAACGATGTTGCAATTGGGTGGGGCGAGAGACGGCAACAAGCTTTCACCTCGATAATACAGGAAATCACATCTTATCCAATACTAAGGCATCCCGATTTCACCCGACCATTCCTCATCCCCACGGACGCATCGGATTTCGACGTCGGCGCGATTCTGAGTCAAGGGGAAATACGCAAGAATCTGCCTATATGCTACGCATCCCGAGTGATGACGAAGGCTGAAAAAAATTATACGACTACGAAAAAGGAATTGCTAGCCATATGGGCACGAATTTACTGTGGTGACCGACCACCAGCCATGGGAGTGACTAAAATCCACCAAGGATCTGGGAGCGCAATTGCGTCGATGGGCGAACGAATTAGATGAGTATAACTACAATGTCAAATATAAGCCGGGGAAAACAAATCTCAACGCCGACGCCTTATCGCGTAACCCAATAACGGATGGTGATATCGAGGAGGCTCAAGAGAGGAACGTGGCAGTAGTGAGCGCAATAAACCCAAGGATGAATGAAATTGAAGTCGGAGATGCCGTATGTTATGTCGTCATACCGAGCGGCCTAAGAGTCGGTCCATGTGTCGTGGAGTCAACGTGGCCCGATAATAAGATATTGGTGATACGAGGAACAAGCCCAGACATCGCCAGGGGGGAATACACAGTGGCAGTCAACGATCCCCCGGATGACAAACTTCCCGACGACCAGGAACCGCCACCAGACTATCCAGAAATGGACATCGGAGATTTGGTCTGGTATAAAACCGCCTCGCCGTACCGCACAGTGGGTCCGCACGTGATCACTGCAGTTTTATCTCACGATGTAATTCGGGTAAAGATAGAAAATGAGACAACCCACGTGCCTAAATGTCGGATAGTGTCAATAACCCGGAACCTCCCAGCTTAACGGACGAGACAGGGCAACTAGATGTAAGCCCCCAGGGAAGCGCTCAGGCGCCTTCGAGGTCAACAATGACATTTTCCTCGGACACCATCAATGAGCAACCGCCACCCCGGAGAAAGCGGGGACGACCGCGGAAGAGGCCAGCAGAAGGGGTGGCCGAAGAACCGATGAAACGGCCGAAAAAAGCCGAGGCCACCCCAACAATCATTCTTGAACCAAGCTCGGATGAAGAGGATGAACCCGAAAGCGACCATGGCGATTTGTATGATCCCCGGGAGGAGTCAGTAAATCCATCTGAGGATGATTTTGGAGCACCACTGGCCCTGTTGTCCGACAGAGGGATCGACTTCACAAGCACGATGATGGCAGAATTCTGCAAATTATTTCGGATCCGCCAATGCCTCACGACGGTACACTCTCACTCTCTCTCGTCACACTCTCTCGAGCTCAGCCATCATGTCCTCACCGAATTCCTAAAAACTCAACTTGGAGACAGTGGAGATTGGGACAAATGGACGGATATGGCGATGTTCGCGTACAACGCCAGTGTTCACGACAGCACCGGCTACGCTCCTCACGAGCTGGTTATGGAGTGAAGCCACGGGTACCATCAGCAAGGTCATTGGAAGGCATAGGGGGAAAACCCTATAGCCAACTATTCAACGAAATAACGGAACTAAACTAAATATTGGAACTGATGGAAAGAAATAATATCAGGATCCAGACGGAAAGGGAACCGCGTATAATACATCGGGACAAGGTGAAGAAAGCCCGAATACGGGAATGAGAAGACTAAAAGAGCTATTTTTCAGATTATTATTATTTTTTTTTCCTTTCCCTTTCTTCTCACTCCTTCAAATTTTGTTTTTCCTTAATTAACATCAAATCCGGTTTGCATTTCCTTCTCTTTTCGCCGTCTTCTCCTGTCCATACAAGGACGAGTATGCCGTAGATTAGAGTGAAGTCGGAGACAGCACTCTAGAAAGAAAACAGGAAGGTAAAATTAAAAGATTGCCCTCCACAAAAAGAAAACAGCGAGAATGAAAATAGTGCCTACAATCATCCCCTCGTACCCACTGAAAATACTCGAACCAGGAGTGTTCGTCAACGATTTCTTCGCCCAGAGTCGGATCATCGCATAGATACCGAAGATAGTCGAGCGGATCATCCCCATATACGAACAAATGAGGTGCTTAGGATAGAAAAAAAAATGATAATTAATATATAAAATGACCAAAGGAAAAGGGGCCGCAACTAGACTCACCGTTGGAGAAGGAGGCTCGATGAAAAGCGGGGGGAGGCAGAAATCCGCCCCCAACCAAAAATGTAAAACGTCGTCCCGTTCGTCAGCACGCGCAGCGCTAATCATGAAAACACGACGATAATGGGCCGAAACGGAGGGCCAAAGAACAGTAAAAAGCAACGGCACTCTGGGATCCCTGCCCCAGCGAGAGCCCAGGTGAGAGGCAATGGCCGAGGAGAACCAGCCTTCGGCCGCTACCTCCACCCCCTGACGATCCTGAAAAGTAAAAAAAAGAAGGGTTGAAAAGGGAAGAAAAAAAAAGAAAAGTGGGCAGACAAGAAACAGGCTAACTCACTAGTTCAAAAGAGGGGGTACACACCCAGCCTCTCCCTGACCAAACTCTAGACCTGGTACGCTGGAGAGCTTCTCGTTGGGCTGCCAAAATGTCGCCTAGGTCGAGTCCAAAGTATCCTGCTGGACGACGAAGGGCAGGCACACGCTGGGCCACGAGGAAGTCGTGTATTTCCTCAGGAAGAAATAGCGGTGGGTCGCCAATCCTGGAGTATCTTAACACTCTGGAACGGGGTCCACCCCGAATTAAATCCCGAACGAACGGAACCGTTTCCATTAGTTACTCCAATACAGCAACACGGGGGTCTTCCGGAAATAACACCATCGAACCGAAAGAAGAAGAAAGTCCGTCACGCAAGAAACACCTAATGAACACGACGATTGATCAGCAACTGAGGCCCAACTGAGAAATTTCCAGACGGACGACGTCACGCACAGGGTGATAAGGGTGAAACCTAAGTCTATCACAGGATGAGATTCCTCCTTCCCCCATCTCAGTCCACACCTAACCGAGGAACGGCTGACTCGCAAGAAGAAAGGGGGGCGGACTATTTAAAATCATAGAATCGCTCTAAACAACATCCACTGGACAAGATATAGTATGAAAAAAAAACTCGTGTTCACGTCGTTAATATTTGCTTCGTCGTCATCATCATTGCTATCGCCATTTAATTCATCAACATTAACCAATTATTCATGACTCTATTGTCAAGAGTTAATCCGTTGATCTCTCAAGTTGCACCAGATTTTTACAACAATAGGGATATTTATTATCTGAAATTTTAAACATTGGAGTGTTTTTCTTATTTGCAGTATTCTTTTATCTTATCGTCGTTTTATAGACTCTTTTTACTCACTACGTTATGTTGAACAACCGCTAAATAGGCATTATTCAATCAATAAAGTGCACAACAGGCATTCTCTTATGCCGTCGTGAACAAAATCCTTTCGTTTTATCTACGATTAATCCTAAATTCAAAAGTTCTAATTACCAATTTTCGAGTGGAAAAATAAGACTAAATCCGGAGGAAATTCTGTCTCCACGATTCTACAGATCAACCAAAAATAATATTTGTACAGTTATGATAGTTATCCCATGTAATTTTACATCTTCAGCTCGGTATACTAATCATTATATCAGTAATATTATTTTACTTTTGTATTTTTCTGAATTTCAATTTTTACCTCGAATTGCAATGAAAGGACACGAGAATATTGCAATGCCCGCCTAAGGCGAACCACTTGATCTTATGGCACAACCTGGTGAATTTCCTACTATTGAAAACAATCGAATAGAACGAAATCAATTGTTAAGTCATCACAGGAGACTCCAACATCATGGACCAGTAATATCTCTGAACCTAAGAAAGATGCCGTGATCTCCCGTTTTTTGTTCCAATCTAAATGGATTTTCTGTATTTTAGCATCAAACTGAGTCAGCATTGAACAATTATATATATATACAACTATTTATATCGTTTTGTTTGATACTACTTTTTTTTCCTAAATTTTCTGAAGGAGTTTTAGCCGAAAACAAACTGATGGTTGCCAAGGCACGATTGGTTGCCGTGCTGAATTCGGATCTTATATCTCTCAAAAATCATTTGAAATTATAAATATATCAGCGATAATTCAATTAAGAAAGTTAATTCAGGTAACAGCAGATGGAGTTGTCAATAATGGAATGGAATTATTTAACAAGCCTGGAAGTTGTAAATCAGAGAAGTTGAAAAAATATGACTTGTTATTGCTCAATCAAAATAATGTTTATTCCTGATGGAAGTATCAATGTTCATATCAGTGATAACATTGGGTATTATAATTTTTATATCCCACTCAATTATTGAACTTCATTAATGGAATATAATGATTTCACTACTGAATAAATTACAGTTCTTTGGTATTCTACAACAGGGCCCGGCAACCTTCAGGTATTCAGGAGCCAGCCTATTACTAGGGTCGGGATAATCCTCTCATTCTAATGGGTACCCAATTAGCTAACCATTGTGAGCGAATAAGTACCAGCAGTGACGATATTGCAGCCAGCCACGTAGAGTGGCGTGCCAGTCGCATAAAAATGGCTGACCCGCCAGAATTGGCGCACATTTTCAGTTTCAAATTTTAAATAGAAAATAGAAAAATGAAAATTCACAATGAAAAACCCTCAAGAATATATTTAGAAATTGGTTTTCAGTAATTATTATTTTCCTACCAAATAGTGCCACTCTAAATGTGAAAAATAAAAATTTGCCACGGTTATTTTTGGAAGATTCTCTTATATATTATATTATATTCCTGATGGTTTTTTTCATCCCAATTTCAACCCAAATGCTGGCATTTTCCGTCACGTGGTACAAGCAAAACGGTTTTACCTGGGATATTTTTCGAATATTTCCTCGTTTGTTGCTAAACAATGACAATATCCATTAAAAAATTGGTACGCATTTCAAACCCCAAAACTGTCCTTAAAAAAAATCAAGTTCAAAGACTTTACCTTGACATGAGCAGATTTGGAGAAGAATCCTTGGACATTATTGATCAACAAATTGGAAAAAAATTGAAAATTGAGATTTCCTAATAAAACCGTTTTACTGTTACCATATGAAATGCCACACATTTAATTGCTTGAAATTAGAATGAAAAAAAATCCAGCCAAGTCCCCCTCGACCTTGAAAATTAAACGACGAGAAACAACGAGAAGGATAAGTTTTGCAGGTTAAAAATCCTCAGCGCGAAGCGCGACGAAACGAAACTCTCGGGACATATCCGATAATTGTCAAGGTTTTGGGATATTACTACTGAAAATTTTCTCATTATTTCTCTGGTGAGCCATACCTTATGCCTTGTGATTTCGATGAAATGCTAGAACGCGGGAGTAGAAAATTGTTGAAAAAAATTACAAATTTGATACACCCAAAAAAAATATATTTTTCAATCAAGTGTCTACTCTTGGCCAACATTATGGAATGTTGCTCAATGGAAACCGCGCAAAGGTGGTAGACGTCTTCCATCATTGGTAAAGGGAAGGAATGGAAGGTGAAGGAAATAGGGAAAAATTTAATCCTAAACAATACTTATTACTGATATATTTATAATAGTTCCATACCAACAATCGTATGAATGCCAGTTCATGGAGAATCTCCCATTAATGCGATGCTGTTATGAATTCTCAAATTCAATATAAGGTAAAATATCTATCGACAAAGTCACAATAAAAACTGTCTAATCATAAAACTCTCATGCGATCGTTGAACTTGCATGGACTCTACAATTTTTATGAAATGAGGTTTGTAATTACTGAGACTCACAAGCATAGCTTCTCTGAGGTTCTCATCGCCTAATGCTGACTTACCGGAGGTTTTAATTGGATTCATATGTGAAAAACCCGATTCGCAAAGATAAGTTGTTCCGAAAACAACACGCGTTCGTTTGTACGCTTCCGTGAGGTGTGGAAAATCATTATTGTCGATAATTATCTTCCACAATTCATCCGAACTGCACGAAGGTAATTCAAAAGTAATTAATTTTTCCATTTGAGCTGAAAGCAGTACCCCGTTTACGCAAGTAAAATTAACAATTGTACTTTCTAGACGTTCAAGATCGTACATACACGTATTAATGCTGTTACTGCCTGCACGTGATCCCACAAAAATTTCCCATTGCCCTGCATTCGGAGATGAATATTATCAACAAGTTTAGTTAAATCAACAAGATAAGCTAATTGTGTGAGCCACTCGAAATCGTTCAATTCTTCATAATCGCGATCGAATTCTTCTTTAACAAAACTAATAAATCCCGGTAAGTTGTCAAAAAATCGTTCAAGCATGTAACGATTTTTCCTCTATGGCCTCACCAAATACTCAAAACCCTAACCCAATTTGATCGATATCCGAAAACACGGCCAAAACCATTACCTTCGTTCTCGCAATTCCGACGATTCTGGAACGACAAAACCATAAAAACCTAAACGAAACTCCGGGGGTAATCAGCAGCTCATTCTACTCCTTAAAAATGTGTTTAGGGCGCCAGCCGATTTTTAGCTACGCGGAATCGACGAACCGCAATCGTAACTCCACCTGTATTCAAAACTCAATTTTTCACTGATCATCCCCAGAATTTCCTATCAACAGAAGCTAAACCTAGAGCCGTACGGGACTGCTCGGTTGCTCAGTGTGCGGGTCGTGGAGAGAGGGTTGGATTCGTGGACGAGAGCCTCAATTATCAAACTTCGAAATAATCTCAAGAACCTGAACTAAACTATTCGGGTATTCATAAGGACGGGGATTCGGGTAAGATAAATAAAAACCAATTGAAGATATCCTTACTTGTTCCACTATTGACCAGACAAAAAAAAAGGAATATTGTCCATTAGGAAACTTATAATTAATATAGATTGCTCAGTCTACATTTTAGCGCCAAGAGGGTAGGTAACCCTGCAAGGGTTTCACCAACGGTTATACGTAGCGAAAAGGGTTCCCTGACGTAGGGAGACCGCAGGTAACGTATTTTCCCGATTAGGTAGCACAACCCTTACCGATTATCTAAATCAATACAATCCGCAGGGTAGATAGCCGTACAGGTAGCGAATCGAGATGTTGAAAATTGCGGAAAGGGCCTCAGACCCTTGGGAATGTATAGGTAGCCTATTCCCCTGCTTAGGTAGCGTAATTTGGGGGTTTGGTATAAACTTTTCCGATCACGGGCTAAATCAACAACCGTGCTGGGGCAGATAGCCGTATCCGAAATTTCCCGCTTAATTATTGAGGGAGTACTTCGTGACTCAACGGTTTTACGGGTCTGAACGGCGAACTATTAATTAATCAACGGATTACTTTCCTAAGGAATTAATTAATTATGTATCCGATGGCGTCTCCGAGACTGCCAATAATTAATCGGACTAATAAAAGTAATCATAATTAGCATGATAGCTTTTGTGGTTCCACCCATGAAAATTGATTAACTACGAGATAGCGTCCCCATGCCCAACCGGAATCCACAAAATGGCGGGCATTTACGTCTCGGGGAGCATTATTGCATCACCCAGAGACATTGATCCAGCCTCGCGAAGGTAGACGAAAGTTTTGATAAAAGATAGCGATAAAAATTTTTAATGCAACGGTAGCAATGGATTGAATGGAAGGTTGAAAATAAATTTTTAATAAAAGGTAGCACTTAAGTTTTTGCCCAGGTAGCAAGAATAAACCCGGTAAAGGTAGCTAATATTATTAGGTAGCGGCGTCATTTCCTGAGCCCTTCGGGTGAGTTCGGGAAACCCAATAAAGTAGGTAGCAGGTATCGAAAATTTTGTGTTAGAGAGCGTATAAAGTAGGCAGCCATAGGTAGCATGGGAGAGGGCTATTCCGAGCCGCGTGAAATGCCTCATCCCGTGTGTTTCGTCTTTTTGTGGTGAAATTAAATTCAAAACATCCGTTTAAAACGATTATATAGCTAATGAGGTAACACTAACGAGCATCAGGTAGCATTAGGGAGAATAGGTAGCCGTTAAGAAGTACTTATGACTTTCTTAACGATGAGTTTCCCGTATGGCATCATATCGCGAGGTAGCGACGTCATTTGCCAATTTTCGTGATCGCGGCATCTAATTGCCCGAAAATCACACTTCCCGCACTCATTTACACTTAATTAAACACACGGGTACTTACCAGGGTGCTCGTGGAGTCTCGGGAATGCGGTTTTTAGAGCTGCAGATACTCTGGGGCAGGAGTGTGCTGTCGTTTAATACACGAAATATCTGGCACACACGTGACTATGATAACGGCCCGGGGTGAACTAACGCCGGCCGGTCGCGTGGTTCCGTTGGAACCTGTTGCTTCGGGTGGGGGCGACTCTCCCCGAGTGTACCCGTCCGGTGGCGGCGCGCGTGGCTAGATACAGAGTTAGCCTTGATCTCGAATTTCCCTAGCTTGCGGCGCGTAGCAAATTCAAATTTGAAATGGGGTTTTTGTCTGTTTACTACTATTTATTACTATTATCGTAATTTCCTATTACTCTGGAGGTTCTATTAACTGTGCTAACCGGCTTTTAGCCGCAATAAGTTTTTCAAGGCAGCGGCGACAGTAGCCACGCGGGCGGTGTGTTACTCCGGCGATCACCCAAGCTAAGCAACGCTCGGTTGGGTTAGTACTTGGATGGGTGCCCGCTTAGTCACACCCATCGGCGTGTAGACTGCCGCCGTCAGGCACGGGTGCGGAGAGCTGGTGTGTTCACGGAGTCAGCGTGACTGATGAACACAGCAGAATCCCCGCATTACCGGCCAGCTGCGCTACTGAGGTTTTACATGGTTTCCCTCAGTACACGCGCAGTACAGAAAGTCGGCTCATGCTACCGCAAAAATAATGAGAGGATAGTAGGAGAGGCTAATGAGAGGATAGTAAGAGAGGCTAAAGGCTAAGACGAAGGGGCGCCTATCAAACCATGGTAACAATGGTAATAGGAAAAGGAAAAATGTAAAAATAAAAAAAAAACTAAAGTTTTTCAAGGGGTTTCGAGCGAGATTTTGGGGGAGCGGATTTTTGCCCCGTCTATGCCTATTATCAGGTAGCTCATCAGGTAGGGGCCCTCTCCGGAGAGGAATTGGGGATCTTCTAACGAAACTAACTAATCCTAATTTCTCTGTAACTATAACAATACCTAAATCTTAATTTGCTAAACCGTAAAGCTCTTGGCAATCCATGCAAGCGAGAGAGCTACGTTCGCTCGCATGGCCTTCCACCCGTACTAAACTGAAGATTACCCCAACCCTCTCACAACCCGTGGAGCGTAGGCGTCTCAACCTAACCTATGGGTTCTCCTATCCAATTAACCAAAAAGGGTTCCAGGAACTACCAGAAGCACAGTATATCGGCCAATTTTCCTCGATGGTCCCCGACCCCTAACCCGATTTCGCGCAGACAATTCTCATTTATTGTTAGGGGGGTTTTTAGGGCAAATTTCAACTATTTTCTAATCCATAACTATAACTGAATTTTTATAAGGGTTCATCTAAACTGTAGGGATTTAACTGCTGTCTTTACTTACTACTTTAATGATTATCTTAGCGCAGCGAGCCTGGCGAAATTAGAGAAGGTAGCAGGTAGCTGTCTCCGAGAGGAGATTAGGTAGCAGGTAGCTAGTTAATCGGGGATTATTCAGATAACTTTTCCCGAATTTTATTTAGGTAGCAGGTAGCTTTCATGGCGGGATTCAGGTAGCTATTTGCCAAGCCCGAGGATTTATGTGGACAATTTTTTTCCGGAGGTTTTTTGTTAGCAGGTAGCTAATAGATGTGGGTCCCGGGATCCATGTTGGTCGGGTATTTATTAATTTTTCGCGGTTCTCTCTCGCCCTTAATCTAGCTAGTTACCCTACGTGAATACAGGTGAAGGATTCGCCTGGAATTTCGTCACAAGCATCACTCCTTTACTCAACCACCTAACTTCGGTATAATAAACTAAATTTCGCGCGTCTAATTCATTTACTTTTTTAAATTCTTCCTAAAGTCGCTTGGCCAGCGGTTTCGCCAGAATTGAGTTCACAATTTTGACCACTAAATTCAAAACCGCGTCGATAGACATTTTTTTCATGCAGAGAGCTAATCTATGTAACATGCAATGAAATTGATTTAAACAATGGGAAATTACCGCACCGGGTGAGAAAACCTTTCAACTTTACGGTCAAATTTGCAGCCCCGTCGGTTGCAATGGAAACTAATTTTTGTAACGGTAATTTCATCAGAATGAGTTCATCTTTGAATGCTGTGTAAATTTCTTCTCCCGACGCGTGTTTTTTAATCGGAAAAAGTGTCAGCATTTCTCCTACAATAGACATATCCGGTAACGAAAACGAACGAAAACTATTATTTGCGCATGGCCGGCGGTATCTGTTGACTCATCTAATTGCACCGAAAAATGATGACACTGAGTAATGTCATCAAGCAATTGCTCACGAAGATTGGAACTGATAGATTCTACCCTGCGTGCGATTGTTCGTGACGATAGAGAAACTTCGCGGACAAACTTATTCACGCGATCTTCAATTTCTGTTTCTCCAAATAAAATATTAATAACATCTGTTAAAATTTCTTTAAAATCTTCCTCGTCGGAAAATGATCTTTTCTGTTTGATCAAACGATATGCGGTGAGAACAGAGATGTGTGCACTCGTCGTTGCATCATCATTTATCAATGGTTTTTTCGGTGGAATGGTGATTTGACACTGACTTTTTAATGACGTGATTTTATTTTTACGGGACTGTGTGTGAAGCGGAAATTTCGCGTCGAAATCTGGATGGATTATTTTAAAATGTCTACTAATATTGAAGCTTTTCAGGTTGCCGAAGTGTTGGGCGCACAGAAAACAAATAATCGCGTCACCGATTTTACTACACGTGTATAAATGTTCCCACTCGATTTGATATTTATCGGACCACGTGTCTTGTGCTGGAGACTCGAGATTGGCAAAAGTTTATGACGTGCAATCATGATTATTTTTCGGTATTTCATCAGAACCCGAGCCCGTGGTGGCTTTCAAAAACCGGATCTCATTCTGGCGCGCTAATGAATGTAATCGAAAATTTTCGTTATACTCAGCGTGTTGTTCGAAATAGTGCCTTTGGAGATTTGAAGTTTGCAAGCAACGGAACTGCTGCGAAATGGCGATCTCACCAAATTTTGAGCACGTGCCAAGTTCTAATTGAAATTCGTTCCAATTTGACATTGCTCGGGTGCATTGTTATTAGTCCAATTCTAATATGTGGATTTCCAAGAAAGAAACTTTCAATATATTATAGTGCATCATAAAATAAGTCCAATTCCAACATTTAGATTCCCAGCAAATCCACCTTTAGTATATGACAGGGCATCATAAAAACCGCTTTTTCCATTGAGCAATACCATTCATCGAAAATCTCGGGCATATTTGTCATTCATTATGGGCTATCTCAGTTCTGTGCATTGCTAGTTTCTTCTCAGAATTCTTATTTTTATATCTGTCTATACTTATTGATTTCCTCCGCAAGGACTGTCACAACCATTGTTCATAATATAATAATTAAATCGTAAAATAATTCGTGGACAAATAGTGGTATAAGACTTACACCACTATTCATCCACGAATTGTTGGCTTCATATTATTGGGTACAGTTACCGCTCCAACTCCGGAATGGATAAGTATTTTATTTTATTTGTTTCATTGCTGCAAATATCGTCTGGAGATAAAATAATTGTCAAGGCAGATTCCTCATCATGAAAACATCGAACCAATAATTTTTCCTCATATTGCTGCCTATTTCGAAAAAAAAAAATTATATTTATAATTCAAATTGATGGAAAATCAAAATTCTCACTCGATCGCACGGTGGCCCTCTGCCGCTATCGGTCGAACCAGAGCTCAAGCAGAGAGAGATATCGAATTAGAGCAGGTAGTTTTGTTAAGTGGATGAGGCCCCTCTCCCAGCTGTGACTAACGAAGCTCGGGAGCCGTGTGAGCCTAATGAGCCCAGGTTGCCGGGCCCTGCTCTACAATAACTCTCTCCAATTAATTAAGTTATCAAATTAACTTGATCAACACATTTTCTGTCATACTTTCTGTCTGGAATTTACGCTAAAAATGAATATCATAATATCGCTTAGTCATTAAGAGGAAAGTAACGAGATACCCTAAGCGCGAAACGTACGGACAGTCCTGAATTTGACTCTTGATGAACATAAAAATTACAATGAGGAAAGCCAATCTTGATGATCAACATCGGGATCATCTCCCGAATGTGGGAACCATTCTCATGATTCCCCTGCAGAAAGAACACTCAACCATATCTTCGGACTGAAGATAATAAAAGCCAGCTCTGGCAAATTGTAACAGCAGCAGTAGTTGGCCAATTTTGAAAAAAGTCAAGTTTTCGTGCAAAGCTCCCATACCCAATTGTGGCATTTTCACTTTGTACAATTGTTGGGGCCCTAGATGCTTGATCAGCATTACCATGTGCATTCTCTTGTGGTAACTGTGAGGACGAAGTTGGCTGTGACGTGATGTTCTCAAGGGACTCAACAATTGGAACATTACAAGTACAAGCTGGATCCCTGACAATTTTCACTGAGCAACCCCGAATTCCCCAATAATTATCTCCTCCCAGGGTAAATCTCCGGAAAACTTATAATAATTAAATAACAAGGAAAATTATTGCATTAAAGTCTACCCTGCCACTCTCATAACAAAATTTCATATAAAAAAATTGAATCTAACAAGGTAAACAAGGCGACAAGCGAATTCTCAATCAACGACGACGGGTGATCATCGAAATAAATCTAAATGTTCCATAGGCAATAAATAAAGTACATCCACGAAATGCATGTTAGAGGTGTGCCACCCCCCCCCCCCCATTTCTAAATTCTGGAAGTACGAATTTTAGTAATTAATGCACGAAATAAACAGAAGCTCTGATAAAAATTCAACAGTTAATTCATGGAAACATAATAGAATAATCATGTGTCAATAGTTAACAGGAAGAATGATCATATCGTATTTTCAATATTTCTCCTTTCAGTATCTTCTACACGTTTTTTCAAAAATAGCAGTAATGTTAATTCTCAAGTTTTAAAGAAAATACTGAGTGGGGAAAAAAAATATGCGTAATCCCCCTTTTGTTTTTTTCTTGTTCAAATAAAAAAATGGTAAAAGTTGAAACTCACTTACTTAATCATTAAATAAGGAAAACCAGAAAGAGTTTATAACAATTTATTAAGGTTCATAAAAAACGAAAGAGGAGTAGAGTTATCGATATCAGTACAAAAAAAAGCGTCACAGTATTCACACCACGTTCTTCCGCGCTGGGCCGCTATCGCGCGAAACCTGACACCCCCGCATTCCACCGGGATGACTGGTCCGACGTCACTCAAATTGCTCAACATAGCCCAGGCGATGATTTAAAATCAACCTGGCTGCAGTTGAGAAATGAATAAAGTGCCTCCGCACATATGAAGCCAGATGGGGGCGACCCACGCTAGAAAGGTAGCGCGCATAACGCTCCCACACTGAGAAAAAAATTTTCTTTAGCCAAGAATATTTACTAACCACAAGAAAATATATTTGGCATTAGTAAGTCTTGTGGGAGTATTTACACAGTGATCCCCAGATTTACTAGTAGGAAGAAAATATTCTTGGCAAAAATAATTTTTTTTTTCAGTGCAATCTAGCCGCAGCTCCTGGAAATAGAAAAAGAAAGGTCGTAAAACAAAGGGAAAAAGGAATAACACCAAGAGGGGGGGGGGGGGGGGATTAATTGGAACAAAAGAAAACTCACCCGATCAAACGTAATGGCACCTTCGTTGCAGAATAGCAGGAAGGTCCTCACCAATAGGTAATCCGCTCCCATGTCCTGAGCGATCTCCCGCTCAGTTTCCTCCGGCGTAGGCACCTGGAAATTTTTTTTTTTAATTAAACACTTCACCAAAACGACGAACTGAAGCACAAAGAAACCACAAAAACTACCTCCACACTCCGAATAGGTCTCCCTTCAATTGTCAAATCGTCGGGAAACATGTGGAAGGCGTGACGTTTTAAATCAAATGAAGCGTCTATATCGTGACAGACGGGAAACCGGAAAAAAAAGGGGGAGCCAAGAAGGGAAACGCTGTACGCACGGGCGACGCGCGAACCCATGCGCCAGCGGCGGCCACGGCAAGAACTCGCGGCCGAAACTAATGAAGGAATACGGCGTTAGATGGCGACGCGACAGTTAGGAAGCGAATTGGATTTATTGTTATATAGTAAAATTTTGACTATTTCGACGTAAAATTAATAGTTAGTAAGCGGAAAAAAATTTAATTACCCTATTTTTAATTACAAAATCAATAAAAATCTTAAAACAAAAAAAAAAAGATTTATGAAAGCGATTAAATGAATTAAACTTGATATTTATTAATTGAAATAAAAATAGCGGACCCTTTAAAAAATGGTAAGAAATATTTTTTATTGTATTTTAAAACAGCCAAACGTAAAAAAAAGGAGAAAAAAAAGAACACGACGTACATAACGGTGGGAAAAGTTGTGTTTTTTTTTATCTTTTAATTTTCAAATACTAAATTTTGAAATTTTTATTTTTAATATCAGATAAACCATTTATTCGCCCCTACACACCACTCGCGAAAGTACAGCAAAGTAATAAATTACGGGTACTTACCGTAATATTACGAAAGCCATAAAAAAAAGGGGGGAAACAATCACTGGCTTTATTAGTTCTCATTGTTTTTATTTTATCCCTCTTTTAACACAACGGACGAAGAAAAAAAAAAGAAAATCAGTGGAAAGGGGGCAAAAAACGGGACAAAAGCACCCCCCCCCCCCTCCCGTTGTCCCCAATCGTACCGAGAACCCGGACGAATAGGTGTCGTTTTTCCCCGATGAAAAATTTTCCATTTCAGAAAATGAAGAAAAGGAATCTTTGTATTTTTCAGGCTCACCGAGAGCCCGCAGGCGGGAGAAATTGAAATTTCGGAAAGTAGGGACGGAAACATGATAGTCTCGATGAAATACGCAGGAGTGCGGATTTACCACACCACGTGGAAAATGTTGACCCACATCGACGCGGGAGAATTTCTGGGGTTGAGACATGAATTCGTGACGCTGACGCGTCAAGCTGAGTGCGGTATGCTCAGACCTGAAGACATACTGCACCGTGGCCCCACAACTGGAGCTGACAATGATATCATGACAATGATGCATTAGATGAGGCCCACACACAGTTACGCGAATCACTATCGGAAGACGAAGACCGATCGAAAAGGGCAGTTCTGGGATTCATAGGCCAGATTAGTAAAATACTTTTTGGGACCGTGGATCAGGACGACGCGAATTACTATGACACGCGGATTGAAGCTCTTAAAAATAAGACAAGCGATACCTTAATGCTCATAGCGAATCAAATACACATCATCCGCTCGGGGTTCGAGAGGATACAAACAGAGGTACGCAGATTTGGGGAAACCGTGGAACTCCTCAACCAAACCATGCATCACGCGGTAGGGTACTTCGTTGATCGGCTAGAAAAGACCCCATATAATTAAACATTGGCCGGATTACTAAACACACTGGATGCCGAGATCGCTCAGTATGAGGTGGACATGCAAACCCTGATAAACTCCATCCTGTTCGCCAGGAAAGGACAGCTCCACCCTTCGATAGGAAAGAGCCTCATTAAGGCCGCTCTGGAAATCTCAGAGACCCAAAAAGGGGTAGAAATACCGGCCCGATTAGAACCTTCCCATATCACGAAACTCTTAAGACTCGCGGAACTCACGGGTAATTATCACAAAGACAAGATAGTGTTCATTTTAACATTTCCCATGGTAACCCTAACTCAATATACGTTATACAAACACATGGCCCTGCTCGTAAAAATCGCGAACTCAACATTGCCTAGCGGTGTGTTCATAATACCAAGCTATCCCTACACTGCAATCGCGGAAAGCCTGGATTCCTACATCAAGTTCGACGAGGAAGATCTAAAGCTATGCTGGAAGAGCTCTAGGGGCCTCATTTGTAAAGCCACGCGCCCCATTCGAGAGATCAACCGGAGCGAGGACTGCGAAATTCAAATTATTGTTAACCCCCGATTTAGGCAGTCCGACATATGTGACATTCGAGTCAAAATTATGAAGCAGACAATCTGGGAAAGGGTCGGGGATAGAAACACGTGGGTGTTCTCAGTATTAGACGAGGATGAATTGTGAATCAATTGCAAAGGGCGCGAACCGAGCACGAGGATCATCCGGGGCAGAGGCACCCTGACCCTACCTCAAACTGGCGAGGCCAAAGCGCCGGCAGCATGGAGCGAAATTTCTCGATAGAGCCATCCTCAATGTCTCGGCAGTACTTGAGGAGGCCATCCGCGGCTTGGGAGGGGAAGGCATTTCCGAGGTTTTAGCGGATGACGTACAGACCCGAAAGAGACAAGACGACCAAGGGGTTAAAAACATTGAGAGGGATAGCCTAGGACTCCAAGCCATATAAAAAGAGCTAGGGATCTGGCACAAAAGAGAGACGTGACGCGACGGTTCACGCGTGTCGAACACGGGCTGGGATATGCGGGAGTCGGACGGGGGGTTTTCTTGCTGATGGGCGGGATACTCATAAATGTTCAACCCGGTCAAGGATCATGGGCATATGTGGGGGACTTTGGACATTTCCAGGTACTGCCAGACGAGAGGGGACACAGCAGCGCCGGCGCCAGAAGAGACACCGCTCTCGCAGTCGATCCACCTCACCAGCCCGCCAAGACAAGGTGGTGAGGTATAGCGAGTTCCCCGTTAGAACTCATCGGTCAACATCCAGAGCAACCATCACGGAAGTCACCGAAGCTGAGCCCCCTACAAGACAGCTAATGCGGACCCAGTCACTTGGTGCAGATCGAGACTACATGATGGAGCAACTTCCTCCCGAAATGATGACGATTGTCCCATCCCCACCTCGGAGGACGGAGAGTAGATTCATAGCTAGACTCATTCCCGAACGTTGGAAACTGGTCGCCATGGCTTGGGGAAAACAGCCGCCAAAAGCGAACCACCCTGCGCTGGGGCGCCTCACTGGATGGTAGGTCCGGGCCAGACCTGCGCGGACGCCACAGAAAAGAGAGGCGGCAAGATAAAGAAAATAGGCCTATCCTGTATCACATCCCGAGACATAGGTGTGATCAAAGGATCCCAATAGGATCCTTAAGTGATCCTAAATTCATTTATTCCAGAGAAATCCCTCATATTGACGAAAATGATTTCAGTAGGATTAATATAAGGAGAGACTTTTGGTGGTTAAATGATACCGATAAATATATACCTGAATTGAAGTATCGGCAAGTTATTTATAAAAATTCTGATGAGTATCGCACCCTCGCCAGAAGTAGATTAAATAATCGATGTTTTAGGATGAATTTCAAACCTCCGTAAAAAACCATCCCCTAAAAGCCTCAGATTGATGTCACGCTCTCCTGAAATAGACATGAAATATGCCTTACCTAATAATTAATTAGTTGTACACTCACTTAACCTAAATATCACACATTTTTCACTAGTTGAAAAATGTTAGAACAACATCTCTCATCTTAACTTTTTTTCTTACCATAACCTGTAAGCCTGTTTTTTTCCACGCACTTAGAATCTTTTATATTTCTCCTTTTTCTTTTTTTTTGGGCTTAAACACTTGCAAACTTATACACTGTTTACTGTTTAATTTGTAAAACTCATCACCATTATATATATGTTTATCTAGATGTACACTTCACCACATACTGTTTCCTTTCGAGAGCCACTAGATGGCAATTAGAGGAATTATATAAGTCTCACTTAAATACTTTTTCCATTAATCTTTTTCTAGACTGGTTTGTATATATGTACATTTGTAAATATTTCTTGCTATTAATAAAAACTTGGTTAAACAAAAAAAAAAAAAAAAGAGAGGCGGCAGGCAAAGACTATCAACAGAAGCCAGGGCCGGTACACTGGATATCTCTTATCGTTGGCCATAAGCTATTCTTTTTTTTTCCTCATTATTATATTATTATACATTATTATACACATGTAACCTTGTATCCGTTATCATGTAAAGGTTCAGCCGTCAGGTTTCTCTTAAATTTTTACCAACGCTTTTGTTTTTAATTATTGTTATGTACGGGCAAGGAAACTCCCATTTATGATTGGTTCTATTATACGGGAGTACTAATAAATTTAGCAGGGGAGTGTGACGTAAGGAGCTTGACTCACGTCGATAATTTTATTATTATCAAATAAACGAACCGGATCCGATGAGAGATGGATCCAGTTCATGATAGCTTGGCTAAACAGTCTCACGGTGATTACGGAGTCCAGCTTGGTCGAAAGGATTTTCTGACGTTGCTGGAACGTCGTCATCAACGACGTAGACAGATTTTTAACAAAGAACACCCGTGAGAATGCTTAGCTAAGCATTGATGGGCTGAAGCCTCTCTGGGCCTCTCAGCGGAGCAGAGCAAAACTAGACGCGAAGTAGAATGGTCGTGTCCATGGCCCAAGCACTTAATCATTATTGACAAATTGGGAAGTGGTCCGACTATCACGCGTATAACTTATAGAACCGCGCACGCTGAACCCGCTGGGTGATACAGTGTATACACCTCGTCATTTTTCACAATACAATTCTACACATTTTAACTCTGGTGTCAGTGAATTCACACCAGAACCACCCATCCCGAATCCCTACCAAGCGAACTCCCCGTGAGCTCAACCCGCAGCAGCTAGCCAACGAGAGGGTTAGTTTGGCGACCCGGAGTTCATCCGACGAGTGTTGCTCAGGGGCTATTCAGTGGCCCAGCAACAATAAAGGGAAATTAAATTGGTGGCAACGCAGACTCCAAACGTCACACTTGCGTTCCATTATTTCATTATTTTTAATTTATAAGGTTAAAATGTTCAACTCAAAGAATTGTGAAATACTATTGTTTATGTATCATCTATACTTTGAAAACTTAGCATTATTATTCCGTAAAAATATCTACGCATATATATTGAATAAACAACATTCTGAAATGTTCGTCAATGCACCATTCTTCATCATCCTCCAGATGTAAACATTTGGAGATTATACGCCCGACGCCTGGAGTGAGACGGACAACTTGTAGAGGCTTAGACGCTGAAGGGAGAGATGTAGCGAACGAGTGGTCCACGTTGTCTTGCCGTTCGTTTCTTTAGTATGTCTCGATACATCGAAGTAATAAGTAAGTTTCTACTGTGTAACTAGAAGTGTATGTTTTCCCGGAGATGCGCCAAGGGTGGGAAGAGAAGTATGAAAGGATGGAGGATTGGTGATTCGGCGAGTTGGAGAAAGCTGGGAAAAAATACCCCGAAACTACCTCTGGATTGCGGGGTTCGAGTTCGAGGTTCTGTTGGTAACCGAAGGTCTTAGTTGAGAAGCGGATGGCGTACCTCGGATAGATTTTTATGCCAATAAAGCAAGTGATCTATTACAATAACTGATCATTTTTTCAATTTAGGTATAATTTTTGGTTAGAGGAAGGACGGTATCATCAATTGCTGAGGGAGTTTCTCAACTTTCTGCGGTTGTGTCATCAGGAGGATGAGGCACGGGTGATGCTGCCTCACAGGCATGCAATTGCACCGGTAGCTGTACTGATTCGGGGCTTCCATAATATATAAAGAACCCATTAGATTAGATTAGATTTAAGTACGCGGATGGTCGGACTAGCCTCCCCAATGTCGTCGAACTCAGATTAGAGTTATTGTAGCTCCGCTTGTTTTATGCACGGATTATATGTTCAGCCCGGCTTTTGTCGCCAGTCTTAATAGATCCGTTGCATCCTTGTTCGCGACTTGATTTGCCGTGTGGGGGGCAGTTTCCCACCAGCGCAGTCTCATCGCTGCTAGAGCCGGACAGGCACATAGGATGTGTAGACTGTCCTCTTTGGCTTCAGTACAGAATCTGCACCACCCATCCGAGTCCATGCCGATGACTTGCAATGATGAATTGCAAATTAAAATGTGCCATGTCCTGTGAGCAGGCTGATCGTAGTGACAGCTTTTTCCTGTCCATGGCCAGTAGGTGTTTCGACCTTTTCTTGCTGGGGCCAGGCATGATCGCCCTGGCCTTCCCGCAGGCCTTCCTGCACGATTTCGGTTGCTAGAGCCCAATCCTCTGGTTTATACCGGCTTGCAGTTTCCTTTGCGGCCTCATTCACGCTTTCCGTGCTTGTGAAGCCAGGGAAGTGCTCCTCAAGCAGAAGTTGAAGAGATTCCTCCGAGGTTCAGGTATAGCTGCCATCTGGCGTCATTAAATAGCCTAGGTTGGCGCCACCCTGACCCGCCAGTACTTTAACCAGCCCGGAGGCCTCGGACAGGTTCTCGACTCCGCTGCTGAACCTCTTCCAGCCTTCTCTCCTGGTTTTCGCCACGGCATTGTTGTATTTCTTCCGTAGTAGTTTACGTTCTTCCATGACCCTCCTCTTGCGTACATTACAGCAAGATTTTCTCACTTTCTTCCACGCCCTCCATACCTGGTCTCTCCGCTTAGCTAGAGTTGCGTTCCACCAGCTCACCTGTTCGGTTCCTTTAATGGCGCGCATTGCATTGTTAATTTCAGAATAGCATCTGATTGCTTCTTCAAAAGGTTCAGCCGCATATTCCAGTCGCTCTTTGTTCTCGAACCTGCTGGGTACTCAATGAGAGTTCCACCTCGTACCCCGCCCAGTCCGTTTTTTTCGGATTTCTCTTCTGCATAGAATTTACTCTGTCACTCAGCTTAAGGTGTATTGGACCATGGTCAGAGCCCGAAGGTTCTTTAGAGACCCTCCAGTCTCTAACCAAGTCTACCATGCCTGCTGAGCATATGGTGATATCCAGAATTCCTACCTTGATTCCTGCCTTCTGCAGTCTATGAAGGTCGGTTCGCTCCCCCTGTTCAGAAATGGCAGGTCGCTGACCATCATGAAGTGTATGGCTTCTCCCCTGGCATTGGTGTTAGAGCTCCCCTACCCCCGATGGTGTGAGTTCGCATCGCAACCAAGCAGGAGTTCTGTTCCCTCGTCCTTTACTCTGGCCTTCAGCGCCCCCACCTCAGGTGTTGGCGGGGGACCATTGGAGTCATAAGCTAGGTAAGCTGATCCTACCATATATTCCAACGTTTCATTCTCACGTATTTGGGCTTTCAACTTGGCTACGGCCAAGTCCCCCTTGCTGAGCTGCGGTATGAGAGTAGCTTCCATCCCTTTAGCCAGGATGCATATTCTCCCCGTAGACTTTGTTCCCTGAGGTTCATGTGGAACAATTTCCGACATCCTCTCAGGCCTCTGATAGTTCCATCCACAAACCACGGTTCTTGGATGAAAGCTATGGCTGTTTGCTGTGACGCAAGTTGATCTGGACGATTTCGATCGACCCGTGAGCCATGGAAGGGCTCCTTTGTCTTCCGCGGTCTCTCCTTGTCCCTCAGAGCGGTTCTTCTTGAGCTTCTGAATAGATGCTCTTTGAGTTCCGCAATGAGGTTTGAAATTGCAAGCCTTTAGGCATTGCAATGTTTTGTCGCCAACAAGGGCAGCAAAATGAGCCCTCCTGGTTTCCTTCCTTCCACTGCCCTTGATGACGAACCAGTTTCGAGTCCCACATTCTGCCTGCCCATGAGGTCAATCGCCTCCCTGGCGGACATCTCTTCGTCTTCCACATGCACTACCATTCTGCGGCGCCTTGGCAGCTCCGCAGCGTCGAGCACCACGAACCACGTGTCTCCTATTTGGTTTCCGGGCAGTAGACTTTTGAGCCACATCCCCGTCTCTTCATCTGAGCATCCAAAAATGACTGTTCCGTTTCTCTCACACATGCCCTCAAAGGTCGGGGCTTTGGTTCCCTTTGGTAGTAGGAGGATTTGGGACTTCACAAGTCCTTTCAGGCCCTTCAACTCCTCCGGCGAAATTTTCTTTGCCGGGTAGCCCTCTGGAACAAGAGCTAGCCAGATCACTTTTGTCGCAGCCTGTCTGTACGACGCCGGATTACTCGTTTGTCTCTTGTCTGGTCGCGACATGCTGGGGCTGGACGTGTCGTGCTCGGGGGCATTTCTTTTGCCCCTCTGTATCTCCATCCAGAGTTTCACGATACACACAAAAGTATCGATACAGTGTATCGTACCGAACTAAAGTATCGATACTTTGGGTAAAAATTCCTCTAACAAAAGGAAAATTCATAAAATCAATAACATTTTGGCAAACACGTTGAACTCTTTAATGAATTATTAATTCACTACAATTTGAAGAGGGAAAAAAAGGAGTGCCAAATAGCAGAAAATTGTATCATTTTATTCCTTTCGCCATTATAAACGTACAACTGGATAAATAATAAAATAGTTACAAAATAAGTGACCAGAATGATCTATTGACGAAATAAGCACAGAGCTCTGAAAGCTTATCCATACATAGGTATAAAACAAACTGATCATGAACACTGGAACTCATAAAAGTTCAAGGAAGACATACCGACCAGATACTCCATCAGATACTGTTTTTCGTCAAGCCATTTTAAGTAAGGTACTGTTGACCTATGGTCTTATCCTTTTGAATTTCTGTATTGATCAATCCATTGAAACGTTATGGATATTTATACATACCAAAACATAAACACAGAACATAAACTATTTTAATACTTATCAAAATTCAGAAAACGAACAGATTAATTTTTCCTCGGATGCGATGTTTTTTCTCATGAGTTTTCAAGTAAAATAAGACTCTCTAGTGGTCTTGGGTAATACTGTTACGTCTGTTTTAATTGATCACTCAAATAAAAGAACCCACGCATATCTATCCGTATATAAAAATAAAAACAACCTAAACTCTATGAACTTATCAAAGTTCAAGGAAGAAACAGTGATCAATACTTCCCTAGATGTCATTATTCTTCTCTAGAGGTTTTAAGTAAAGTATCATTGACTAGTGGTCTAGGCCAGGCATGGGCAAAGTGCGCTCAATCGGCTCACCTAGCTCCCAACCTCAATTAGGCCAATGTCTATAAAAAAAGGGGTCCTATTGTACCGTGCAGGTAGTTGGAGGGGCGAGACCACGATGCTTGGGTTAGAGTGTGGGTATCGTTAGGTCAGTCAACGCGCAAAAATTTGAATTTTTGAACGAAAAATATGAATATTTTTCTTGCTGCATTTTGCATTGTTAAAAAATATCAATTAATCATTTTTCCCTTTAACAACTTCCGCATAAAATTCCGTTGAATGAATTACTCTGAATTGAATATTTCGGCAGCAAATTAATTGAAAAAACTGTTGAAAAGTTTTTTTAATTTTTGTTAATACTGTTTGAACCTTCCCTCAGCAGTATTTTAAAAATTTAAAAGAGTTCTTACCGTGAAAACCACAAGAAAACAAGAAATTTGAATTCCATAATTTTATGACTTTTTGACTTTATTTCATGGTAAATTTTCATGGTAAAATTATTTTGAGTTGTCTTCTTTGTCTCATATATCGGCACACAATAAGAAAAATAGATTAAAATGTAAGGAAAAATCCCATTCGTTTCAAACGCAGAGCTTTCTGTGCGACATTTATATTAAAAAAAAAACTTCTAAAAGAATACGATCACAAACTTATATACGTTTCATAGAAATCTAATAAAGTTCCAATGGAATTATCGGGCGAGCCTGATAATAGTTTCCGTTGAATTGTTTTTGTGCTATCAACTCGAAAAAGTTTGACTACTAGCAAATTTTAAAGAACTGACATCTCATTTTTTTCCAATTTTTACTAAAATAATTATTCAATATTAAGGTAACCAAGAAATAATCAATTTCTGGCACCATGATGTTTGAATCATTACCCCTGATACAACTGAGGATTTACCACGTTGAATTGGTGAAAATTTGTTTGAATTTTTAGGCGGTAAGTTTTTTTGAATTTGAAAGGAAAGCGCGCGGTGCTCTCTCTCTCTAACTGCGCCCCACTTCGTACACGCTGTTACTCCCACCCTGACTGCGCTGGGCTCCACGCGATTGGGGTATTGTATTTTTAATAATGGGTCTAATGGGGTTTTATGGCCCCGGCTCCCGAGGGTCCGACTTTGCCCATGTCTGGTCTAGGCTAACACTAGTACGTGTCACGGTATTGCTCAAATCAATATCAAACTTAATCATATTTATCCCTACATAAACATAAAAGATAAAAACAGAACATAAACTATATAAAATTATCGGAATTCACTAAATTCCAAATTTTGATAGTCTTCTAGACGGCATTTCCCTTTCTCAAGAGATTTTAACTAAAGGAACTTATTTGACCAGCGATCTAGGCTGAGATTATGACCTATTTTTGTAGTGATCAAACAAGTATAGAGCCCAAGGATACTCATCCATACACATAGGTTTTTTGTGTTCATGTTGTTAATGTTTTTTTTTAAAAAAAAAAAGAACGTGAACTTTTTACACTGATCGAAGTTGATGAAAAGAAGTACACTTCAACATTATCCTAGGTCCCACTCTTTTTTCTCAAGAGATTACAAGTATAAAATCATTGACAAGTGGTCTGTACTGAGACGATTACGTGTTTCGGTAGCAATGTTCGAAGCTTTGAAGAATAGTCGTTCGCAGGGTACAGACGAGACAACAGTTGACAAATATTTAATGGCTACCTCTGCGAGTCTTGGACAAGTCTTGCTCCGATCCATCCAGTACTGAATGGGGTAGAAAATGGGTAGGGTTAGAAGTAGAAATTGCAGAATTGGTAAAATAAAAGGTACTGGGTTTCTTTTCAGTTCAGAGTAAGCATTCAGGACTTTTTAGTTGTCTCTATGATTTCGTGTCAAGTGTTTCGCGAGGTTTGTCGTGGTTTTCTCAGATGGTATAGATCGTAAGCACAGATTAGTCTCCTCCCTTCGGTGTTTTTATCAGAAATTTCCAAACCCAGCTGCAGGAATTTGAAGAGTTTGAAGGTTTATTTGGCTTGATCCTGGTGTTCCTATTGTTAGGACAAGATCAAGTACAAAAGTTTAGAGAGAAAATGCAAAATAATAAATCTGACATATCGGCTAAAATATTAAATTTCTTTAGCTGTGAAATTCCATTCAACATTCGATTGATTTCAATAAGAATCCCATTGAAGTTGTAGATGAAGTTCATTGAAGATGTTTCATCCGAGCTTTCCGATTTCAAAGATCATTAGATTTTTAGTGAGCTTTTCATAACATTGAAAATTAATGCCTCAGGATTTCTGCAGACAAAGTCACAACAGAATAAAGTGCACTGGTGGTGGAGGCTTCACCAACTGACCCCCCTGAGCGTTATCTCCTTGGGATTGTTGAGCCCTGAGAGCCGCCTGCTCTACTTTATCGCGCTGCCTTGCGGCACTGCTATATCTAGTCCGGGTCTTGTTAGACATCGGCTTGCTTCCTCCTGCCTGGTTCGTTGAGGTCCCAGGAGGCTTTGTTGTGTTATGTCCGGAGACGTTGACAGCGTCGGAGGACAACTATTGTATAGTAGAGTTATTTATGGAAAACTAGAACTAGAACTTTTGTTATAAAAATACGGAAAAGGTAAGTTAGAAATGTTGAATGACGCTAAATATTTTTATATTTGAAGTTTGATTTGGACGACGCTAGGTTTGGTTTTCATTCTCAACTTGATTATGTCGTTAATTTAAAATAGTGAAAGCAGAATAGGAATTCAGGGATTAGGAATAATCAAATGATTCCGATTAAATTTTGTGCTCAAAAGTAATCTTCTCTATTCTTAACGTTTTAGAAATACAATTAAAAGTGTTGGTTCGAGTCTAGAATTTTATGTATGACAAACTTTATTTAATGAGAAGGTAGTGACGATTCAATAAATATCCCCGAATGATTCTTTATAGATTTTGATAGCCAATTAGTTGGGAATTGAAAGGCTGAGACTAATTCTTTGAGACTCACGGTTGAGCAGTGTCGTTGAGTGTAATCCTTAATTATTGAGAGGTGTGGATCCTTCAGTGACACAATCGTCTTTCTTCACCAGAATAGGAGTAGTCTCTGATCCTATTATGAATACTTCTTAGTCTGCCACGTTCACCCACTCGCTTATAATTAATAAACAAAGTTGAAGAGTTTTGAGAATGTCCACAACCACGGAAACTGATGAATTAGTCCTCTTAAAATGCAAGAAACGCTCCTACCTTCGATTCAAGGATGCAGTATCGCTGTACACTTTCGTCCGTTTTAGCTATTTACTATTATTCAATAGTTTACCACGCATTATATCGACTCGTTTGCGAATTATAGTATGGGAGGCCCGAAAATGACAGATCGATTCAGGAAAGGAAATTTCCACCAAGTCAAATTATCGCTCTAGACTGGAATAATTTTTGGTTTTGGGGAGCGGATCGGTTCAAGTTTATTACACGATCGGCTTTTAATTGGTGGAAATTATGGCGTGGTTTTCACACTTCTTATTTTTAAAGGGAATTGACTTGTCGATTCAGCAATTTTGAGACCGCGCGATTTCGCGGGTGAGGTTCGCTGGCCTGGCATATGTCATTCTGGTGCAAAGGCGAATACACCCACCTGTATGGTGAAATCAAATTTTGATGATTATGTATCTTTATTTCCGTGATGGTGAAATTGAACTGATTTATCGAAACTACAATTTAGTATTTAATAAAGGTATTTGCAGTGGTTAATATTAATTTAAAAAATGCAGGAAAAACTATTTATTGTTTTTGGATATCACAGACGGGTTCTTTTGATTCTTTTCGGTATTCATTTGAATCCCACGAGTATCTAGGTGAAGCGGTCTCACCCGGGCAGAGCTTAGTATGCCCGGGACTTGTCTAAATACCTCCGGAAGTCACCTGATATCCGGGGGGGCACCGTTACCGACGCAGCGCCCGCGGCCATGAAGCCATCGCTACGGTAGCTAACGCCTTGGCATGGGGAGTTGGTCCGCGATGGGATTTTTAGGCGTGTGTTTGCACGCGCTATCACCACTGTTGGCCCGTCTTTTTCACTATCTCAACGCCAGGCCACGAGTATGTCTGCCCGTATCTTGTCGTGAGCCGGCTAATTCATCTGGCCGTCCTCCTACCCGCTACCTGGAGACGCGCCCGGTTAGCGGCTCAACCATGTTCTCCGCACTCTTTTATAGGGTTTGAAGAACGCGGGTAAAGAACCCGTAAGTACCATAATTTTTTTTTACTGTCATTGATTCCTCTTGTTTTTTTTACTATTGTAACTGGAATAAAATTTCATAACTTGTACTTAGAGTACGGTTTTAAATATGAAAAACCAGAATCAAATATTAAGTTTCTCATTTTTATTTCGCAACCCTCCTCTTTTCAGGTTATTTTTAAAGTAAAGATTTACAGTTTATGGGTTTTCCACCTTGCTGAAGAGGCATACTCTGACATCTGCCTCCAGGAAAGTGATCTCCAGACGTTTGGCGGCAGCAGTCTGACGGTATTTCTTTACTTTGAACCGATCATGTTGAAAGGCGCTGGACAGTCGTGGGGGCAGACACGATGCATTCATCGTTCAGAGCGACAACGACTATGGAGTCAAATGTAGTTGAGATCCCCTTCAAATCAGTGGCCAAATATTTCTGGTTGAGAGACAGCTCCGCTCGACGTCTGGTTGACAGGAAATTCCCTCGAATTACAGTTTTGGTGGTGTCATTGAGATCCAGGGCTTTCTTCTCCATTCTGATTATTGTTTCTTTCCTCAGTTCACTTCGTTGTTTGCGAATTTCGTATAAGTGCACCTATAAGTTGGAGACTGAATAATGATTCAGCCGGTTTATTCCTGTTACTTATAGGCCCTTCGTAAGTGGAGTGGGTATAAAATGATTACTTTTAATTTTAAAGGAAAAACAATTGCCAAAAAATTAGGCGATCTCTATCCAACCGTACTGTTTTTGGCAGAAAGTCAACCACCTCCATACTTCGTAGAAATTCATGAAAAAATGGACATAAGATGATCAACAGTCAAATTTTTCGCAGAAATTTAACCGTCTCCATAGTACTGACGATTGGATGAAGAAATCTCTCACAAAATCTCAAGACATTCAACAATGAATTAATCGACGTACTTACTATATCAAGTTTCATACTCACGTTTTGAGAAGACGAGGTCATCTATCAGTCGACGAAAAAAATGCAATTCTCTCGGCAATTGATAGGACTAAGGAATGTGAAGTGTTTTCGAATAAAATGGCGATATCAAAGCAGATATCATTTTAGCTTGCAAATTTCCATTGAAAAACGATGAAGTGATTACTAGTGAAGTTAAATATTTCAATACGAAGGTTGAAATCATTCTACCAGCTACCGATCTGACAACACGGTTTGATGAGAATGTAAGGAAACCATTGCTTACCAAAAGCAGTGATTGCCGAAAATGGTACTCGGGATGGGAATTGAGTGAAATTATAAATTGGGTAATTAATCTGAACCGATATGTTCCGCTGAAGGGTGGCTCTTCAACGTACATCGAGCTGCCCTCTGATGTTCAATAAAAAAATTGGAATAAATTTTGTTTTTTATGGTCAATTATCGCTGATCTAGATCCAGTAAAGATGCATTGATGTACTCGTTCATCATATCCTGACTACACTACCACAATTCTCCCACGCAGTCGAAAGTTACTTGATTATGCAAACCTTTGCTTCCTCATTTCGTTGAATGATATTCAAAAATTTGAGAGAAAGAATGACCTGTCTACTAATGTTTATGGAATTGCATGTTAGGTGGACAGTGAGAAGGAAATTGTCCCTTTTTACTCGTGCATACACACAATTCATTTACTGCTGTTTCGTTGGAATGTGCAGGTTGCAGGTGATTTTCAACCAACTTATCACGTTGCATCGATAAGACATCATTCAAGACTGGTTCGTGCTCAAATCTTCAATATTGCGCCTCGTATGGGGTTGTGTGATCGATGTTTGTGTCATTTCCGCGAAAAGCAACATTATGAACGTCATCGACAGGATTGTGTAACTATCAATAAGTGTAAAATGATTCTTCCATCAGAAGAGAAAAAAATCTTGAAATTTGAAAATCATAGATACAAGGTGCCTGTACCATTCACAATCTACGCTGGTCTCGAGTGTATTCTAGAACCCAGTGATGACGATGATCACATTACATCTAAAACATATTCCATACAGTGTTATCTTCTACGTGTAGTGTTCCTTCAATAATAATTTATGACGCTTTTAAAGTAAACGTGGAAGTGACTGTATTGCATTGTTCATGCATGAATTACAGAAAATCGGAGTGATGGTAAATGATAAACTAAGAACGATCCTACCAATGGAACCGCTCAGGTACGCACAGTTCCTGGAATTCACCACAGCCCAAGTGTGTCATATATGTGAGGGGCCATTCATTTTGACAGACATTGAACATCGAGAACATTGCCAATTCAACAGTAAATACCGTGGGGCGGCACATGCTCTATGCAATGTGAACTACAGAAATTCACATAAAATACCAGTGATTTTCCACAATCTTTCAGGGTATGATGCCCTTTTTATAATTGTCGATTTAGTGACGGAGTTCAATGGGCCTGTGGGATCACTCCCTCTAACACAAGAAAAGTGCATTTGATTCAAGAAACCTATCCCGCAGACAGACGTCAGCTTGAGATACATTAATTCATTGAGATTTATGGCTACCCGAGTCATATACTTTGGCCTTCCTTCCCCCTAATAATGCTATTACAGGAAGGAGGTAAAGAAGCGAACTAGGCTTTATTTACATTTATAATAACCCCCTATTTTCCATCTGAACGTTCGAGTTATTTCCTAAATACGACTGTTCAGGAGGAAAGCAGATTTATAAAAAAGAGAGGGTCCAGAGGGAAACCAGGACGAAGCAGGATGTGGATTACTCCTCATTAAAACCTGTTCATGCTTGGCAATTCTTTTTATGTTTGTCAAGAATTAAAATATTTGATATCAAATATAAACCATATCAAATAGTTAGTTGTATATAAACCATATAAAATAGTTGATTATTAATAAGCCTCAGACCTCAGAGACTGCAGCACCGTGTACTGTTTGTTATTATCCCCTGTGTGTATCTCATGTGATATTCCCCTTAAGGGAGTTTCTTGAATCGCATTATCATAACTATTATGTCCAATCGTAGCGTGCGTTGAATATTCCGAACGATTATTGGATTCTAATTGTTTCTTACCGGCGTGATGATGATGAAGTGGTGCGATATTAGAGACAAAACATTCAGGGACCTGCTGAAAGTGTACTGCATCAAAACTAGTCTCCTCGTACGGGTGATACCGTCGATTTCTTTCTGCCTCCAAAGATGAATTGATTGGGCGTTGTTCAGTTTCATTGGCATCGGCTGTTTCTTCAACATTCCGTGGCCGTGGAAAACTGCTAGAATTTAATCGGGTTTCTCTGCTCACATCTGAATATCCCGGTTGTGAGCACGACTTCGGTGGCATTTCTGAATGAAATTATCTCGTGGAAGGTGTTCTGTGTACTTCAGATGGCAAATGGCAGATAGGAGAATATGGTGCAATTCTTCGTTGAGTAAATGATGGTTCTGAAGAGAAGAGGGAAATTCTGAATTATTCATTGTCGTGGATAATTTGCTTGTGTGGCGAGTGCGTGAATTTTGGCGAGCCAATGGAGGCCGTGCGACTACAGGGTTGAATTCTTTGAGTGGACCTGCTCTCCTCATCAATAGCCCATCATGAGAAGTAGTCATGCAATAGTCTCCAACTGGACTGCTTCTTGACATGTCCAGACTCGTACTACGTGCTCCCAGTGGCTGATAAACATCTTTGGAATAAGGAAGTGATTCAGAGTTGTTTCGCTTCAAGCTATGCACGTTGTAGTCTTGGCTGGAAACTCTCACCGGAGTTCTTACAGCCTGGCTATTAGTGGACGTTTGCCAGTCATTGTCAAGAAGATTAAAATATGAGTCGTTTGAAGAATAAAAAACTGTTGGGCTATTGCTGCTATTGCTCTGCGGAAAGATGGGAGGATCTGAGAACTTTTCTTCCTAGCGTTCGATTTTTTAATCTCTCGAGTCATTTTATCCTGTTGTGATGCAGTCTTTTTTCGATTGATGACTTCTACATGGAAGAGTTTAGTGGAACTATCGCATATGTCACCAGTGTTTGTCAGAGGTATTGCATATAATTCGTCTTCGTTGGCTGTTACAGAAACATTTCATTATTATTAAATCGCTACTACATTGATATCTGAGCAACTTTGATTTATTTGGAAAGTTAAAATGGCATTATAATAAAAGACATGGACTGAAAGTCACGACACTATTGTTATGCCCCAGAAATACCATTAAATTAAGAAATAGTATTAGGTAATTTCTCATTGACCTGGATAATATGACGACACGCGAAGTGGCACATATTATCCAAAACATGTAAAATCGAATCAAAGAATGTCAATGTTGTAATATAAACTATCCCGAATATTTGTGGATTAAGTCCACATATATTCGTCATAATGTGGATCACTGGGGTGCAGTGTCAGCACTTCGTCCCATCAACGGCTATGGCCTTTACGTACACCTGGGACGTCACCCGATGTCTCTCCAGGTGTAAAACAAAGATAAAACACTTGTTGCAATCGAATCCACGATGAAATATAAGCTCGTGAGTTCGTTGCCACTGGTTCAGTTAGTCAGGTTGTCAGACACAGACAATTAGTAATCCGAATATTCGTTAAATCACTTTTCTTGTAATTCATATTGCCTGATATTTACGGCATTAATCAAAGACTATAATTATTGAATAAATCATTTAACCGTTTAAAAGTTGAATCTCCCTGAGAGATATTCATTTCTAATTATCTACGAGTGATCTATCCCTATCATCGAACCCAACCGCTCGGGTCTATAACACTATTACTTTTTTTTAAACTTTTCTGCCAATGGAGAGGTTTCAGAGAATTTGTCTATTGGCCAATTTCGGCCGATCTTATTCTTCTCGAATCGTTCAAAATAAGCAAGAATAATTTATTGTGTCGATGTTAAAGAATGATCACAAAGAATGTTCTTGTCTGACATCAGGCAGGTTTTTGCCAGTCTTCTGGATCTGGCGGCTTCGAGTTGTTGGACACTTACCCACTGGATACGCTACTACCCACCCACTCATGACACTCGAAATGAAACCACATATGATGTTGAGGTTATGTTATGTTTATTGCTTGCCCTCGCCAGTAGAATGGTTTGCAGTGGAATGACTTTGCTCGTCTAACTCTTGGGAGAAAGAGCTCACAAGATCAAAAGAAAATGAGAGACATGTCCCCTTGATCGCGAGGGCATCCAAGGTTTCAGATGAATCTCTTTTAAATTTCCACATGAATTTACAATTGATCACGAAAAAGAAACGGACATAACCTCTTAATTTTTTTGGAGACTGATCAGTGTCATCGAGTCAATTCAACAGAAAGAAAAAAGGATAGTTGATACAATCAATTTTTTTTCAATCATTCCAAAAAAAATGTACTTACTACTGATGGCTATAACTTTACCTTCGATCCGGGTCTTCTTGCCTCTTTCTTCCCAGAGCAAATTTGTGATGCAGTCAACTCGACGATCTTTCCTTGATATGGTCGTTAACGGAATGACATTGCTGGTCTTACTGTCCACCCACCATATAAGGGCTAATTTTTTTTCTTTTGGTACCTTTGTGGCTGGCATCTTCACTAGTTTCTTCTCGCAGACAAGTCTTTCAACAGTACTTCATGTAAAAACGGGTAAATATTTATCACTCAACACAATTCGCCCATGTACACGCACATATTTTTCATTCAATTTACTAATTTGTGAAGTGAAGTCTACGAAGTGAAAATTGCTACAGTTAACTGCAATACGTTGTTTAGTGCAAAGCAAACCGAAACCAGCTGGAGTTGCATCAGTTTGGATTGTGTCTACGGCTAAATATAACACTCGAATACTGAGCGTGAAGATTAAAACTATTGCTTGCTAAACCGTTAATTCATAGAGAAAAGTGAAGCAATTTCAAGTGTATTATCCATATTTATCGAACGGAATTACTGCCTTCAGAGAGGACCAAGCATGCATATCATCCTTCGAGTGGAACAGCCCACCCTACGGCATTCCAGACATGATGTCCAAACCAGGCACACCCTGGAACAACTACAACGGCTACTGCGATATTTATCAGAGATGCCGAGAGGTCGATCCAACTGGACCCCTGGCAACTCTCAGGCGATTATTACTCTCCGATATGAGTATGGAGAGGGTTGACAGATGGATAACCGACCGGTGGTACGCCATTACCCTTGGGATACTCGGTATCATCAGTAGTTTGATTATCCTAACGATCTCATTCAGCAAACGCTCGAAGGCTAACCTAAGGATGTTATACACAACTGGGAGGACTCATCAATTCGACATTTGCATACAGAGCCTGAAAATGATCGGCCTAAGTAGATAATTGGCACAATCAGTGTGAAAAACATATCGAGGATCAAACGGAGAATTCTCGAGACCATGAAGAGAATTGCATCACCGAGAAAAACAAGTGATCTCATGCCACTACCACCTGATCGTCTCTCGAAGTCCGTTAAAATGTGAAAATGATTTTATCATTGAGGAGAAATATTATTTTTCAATATTATTACATCCCGATCCCCCCCCCCCCCTCACTCGCCCCTTCCCGGGTGAATTGCATTACAGGTCATGCATTTTATTGGCCAACAATTTGGTGATTTATTAATTAAGAAAATCCGCCAATCATGCTGCCAAGTGATATTAAGGTGTAAGAAATTGAGCTACAGCTCTTATAAATATTGTAAAGAATTTATTTAAATGTCTGAGAGCTACCAAATTATTTAGTTATCGAGGAATGGTATATGATAATCATTATGTAATATTGTTAATGTGAGTAGGATAGAGCCATTAGTTGTGTCGAAATTACGTGATTAGATATTAATTACTCGAGAGTGAATATCATTTTTACGAAATGAATTTTATTAACAACTTTCAAGTGACATCGCATGTTAAATTTTAACGTATCATTTTCGGTATAATATATTTCACAAGGAGCATCAAGGGGCCGGTTAGCGGATCCGGCAAATACCAAAAACGCAGTCCCAAGGGTTTTATCGAGCCGCAGGTTAAACGCCCCGTCTCATCCAGGGGTGGCACTGGGTTAACAAAGTCACCTGGCTCCTGACTAGGAATCAATTGTGACGAAGTTAGGGAATGTAGGACTAGGGTGGTACGGGTGTGGACAGGGATCGCTAGTGAAAGAGTCCAACCCGAGAAAAGCGTTACAAACCACCAGGGATGCCAAAAAAAAAAGGGGAGGGTACTCGTCCGCAACAGTGGGGGAGGGTCGGTCCGTGGTTGGTTTTAGGGGAGACGTCGGCAGTCCGGACAGGACGCCACGTCTACTCCCCAGCGGCCACAAAAGTAGCAACGACGAGCCATGACTGGGCATTCCTTGGCCCAGTGGTCGCCGTTGCACCTTCTGCATCCACTGAAGAGCAGTGGTGCCTGTGGGGGGATCGGGGATGTTTGTGGGTAGCCGGGGGGTCGTCTGATCGTTTTGGGGTTGGAGGTTTTGGAGGGCGGGTAAGAGCTGGGTCGAGGGATGCGAAGGGACATCAGGGCAGGGGCAGGTGAGGATCGGCGTGGGGGAGGTTGTAGGACGAGGATGGGTTGCGAGGGGGGAGGACCGCGGCGCTGGGTGGGTGAGGTCTGGGTGGTGGTGGGTGTCGAGGGTGTGGTTGTTGGGGTGGGGGCTGTCGGGCGAACCTGTAGTGGGAGTAGGGCGAGGGTGCTAATTAGGTCCTTAAGGGAGCGGTTGGGAGTCTGCGGGGCTGTCTCAAAGTCATCGTCGGAGTTGGGTGGCGATGGGGAGTTGGTCGAGGGGGTTGTCGAAGGGGGTAGTAGGACGTTTTGCGGGTCTACCTCGTCGTCGTCTAGGGGGGGGGGTCGTCAGGGGCTTGTCGTGGGGTTTCTCCGGGGGCTGCCCTTGGGGCTTCTCCGGGGCCTTCTGTTGGGGCCTCTCTTGAGGCTTCTCCTGTGGCTTCTCCTGTGGCTTCTCCTGGGACTTCGACTGGGCTCTCCACTTTTCCCGCTTGATTTCGTACCTGGCCTGAGCCAGCATGGCCTCTTGCTCCTTCCAGGCCGCTGAGGGGTAGTGTGGTGGGGGAGCTTCCTCGCCGAGGGGGGGCGAGTATATCCCCCTTCCATAGGGGACTCTTCCACTGGTTGGCATCTGAAAGGGGTCGAAGTAAAAAGAAAGTACCGCTAATTAGGGGGGCTTGGGTTATAACAAAAGTGAATTTCCGGGACACAAGAAACCGTAACTACAAATTTAGAGGCTCACCGTTGGGGGGAAATATTATTACAGTGGTTTAGGTGATACTTGCTGGGGCCGGAAAGGGAATACAGGGTACTCACGGGGATGCTGGATTCCTTTCTCGTTCACCAGAATTATCCAGACGAACTCCTCGCGATGGCCAGTCCTTCTCTCGTCACTCCTGGGTCACGTGGAAATCCTCCAGACACACAAGTCCACTCTCCCTCCCGAATCCTCCACAAATCTCTCTCTATCAAACACCTTCACAATCTCCTCCACATATCTCCTCAAAATCTCTCCACAACTCTCTCCAAAAATTCCCTTAACTAAATCTCCTCTAACTGAATATTATCCAAAACAATCTCACGCACGGGGCAGCTGTTTAGCGAGTGATGGCTTCCCCATCCCCGTTATTCTTCTTCCCCGATTATCGGCGATAATCGGGGTCAATCGGGGACACTCGTCATTGAGTGTCCTCGTCATAATTATAAATTCATGGATCCCTGATGGATGTCCTTTTCTTTCTTCCGGGTCACGTGGGCCGTGACGTAGTCGTGGGGGGTTTTCTTTTCTTCCGTCGGGCGCGTGCGGGACGAGGGGAACGGCGGGTGCGGGGGGGGGCATCTCCTTTTCGCCAACGATGTCTCTGCTGGCCGTGAGTATGTTGGTGAGGGGAGCGCGGGGCACAGGGAAGGACTAGTATGGGAGTGGGAGCCAACGGTGACAGGTTTTCTAACCTGCTCTCGAGTTGCTCGTTATTCTGGTTATTCTAAATTAGCCTAGCAAAATTATAAATGTATACATTAGGGGGCTGGGGAGGGTCAACAAAAAAAAATGCCTCGTCACAGCTGTCCCGGCGGTAGAGAATGCATGGGGTTTCGACAACCCCATACTGACCGATACGATCCCTTGTTCTTTCCATTTTCTAATTTCACTCTACTGCAAGATTGCCTGCTGCTGACTCCGGGAGTGAAGGGCTGGAAGGAAGGCTGTCATTTGTCAATTTGTGATTTTCTACCTCGCACTCATCACAGGCACCCTGAACTCACTCCTTCCTTTTCCAACAAGTTGTTCATACATGCATTCACTACGGGGAGGGATATATCAAAGATACCATGATTGTCCAGACTGGTTTTTATTATAGAATTAATCAACAGATCGATCAATAGAGAGCGGGTGCATCCGAACAACGTAACCATAAAAATAATTAATCATTGTACACAAACTGTTATAAAAATTGACAAAAAATAATGCTTAGCGAAATGATTTCTATCTCATTCAAATGTGTCTATATATTTCCACATAAACCGAAATATATCAGAAAACATCTTCGAGACATTTCTTCATGAAATTGAATCAACTCTTTCCAAATTATTCCCGGCGTTATTTCTACATCCGTTTTGTGCCCCCTCTCTCCAGAAATTATCGACAACAGCGCTGCTGACCTGTAATAACAATAATATGGTTTCCGCTGTGTAGGAGCCTTCACTCCAATGGATTTAGGTTTTCGTATTCTAACCTCCAAATAGAAGAAGACAGTTCATTGACAGGGAGTATTCAAGAGTGAAAATATGTGTATAACTTCTGTAAGATCTTAAATTAGTTCTACCATTTCCATCCAAGGAGACAATGTCGCGAAAATCTATCGATGAGTTGGGGCCTAAACGTCGCAGGCAAAGGCTGGGAGTTTTGTTGGAGCAAAATGATGAGCAGCTTCAGAACATGAATGTTAATGCTGAGATGCAGCCAGCTGAGTAAGCATTAAAAGTATAAAAGTATAAAAGCACCACAAGGTTAAAGGCTTTCATAATTTTTAGGAAACATTCCGAAAAGAAAAAATTGCAGGGATGCAAATGAAATAGATACAATGTATTCAGCAATAAAAAATTGAAAAAGTAAGTAATAAGTAAAAACCATCAAAACTGAAAAGAAAGTTTTCGCATATATATCTGAACATTTGGGAGGGATTATACAGGGTGTCCGAGATAAAATTGTACACCCAAATAACTATTGAAATCTTTCAAATAGAAGTTGTAGGGCCCAAGTGGGAAAAATAATGAGATATGTTTTGAGCATTTAAGGCTTCATGTTTTTATGCTACAAGCATAAGTTCATTTTTTTCATATGAGATCAAAAATTTTCTTGTAACAAAAGTTGTTGTACTCGATGAGATGAATCTAATGATGTCACACATAATGTGTTTTTTATGCTTTCTGAGCTCAAAAATAGTAAAAATGGAACTTGCCAACGATATTCCATATTCAGACACGATAAACAGAAAGTGGCCTTTAAATAAGAACCAGAGCGTAAATACCAGATGTATCTGGTGTACCTTAGTGTTTATTGTTTCTTAGTTAGTACGAATCGGGTCATTATTGAGTTCAGATTATTTTTGAGTGATTTCGCGTATCATGGTTTATTCTGCAAATGAAGTTGTGGATATTCTACTGGTTTTGGGAGAATGCCGAGGTGCATATCGCGCGCCGCTCGATTTATCGACAACAGTACCGAAACAGATTACGTCATCCCTCAGCTTCATGCATTCGGATTATCGAGAGAAATTGTCGAAAAGGAAGAGTTCTGCAACGACGACAACGACAACAACGGATGAATACTGACAATCCCCGTACGCTTACCGTTTTGGCCATGGTTCACATGAACCCTCACATCTCTTTAAGAGAAATTGAGAGAGATTCAGGTATTCCACGAAGCACAGCTTACGATATTTTGAAATCGAACCGTTACCATCCATATCATATCAGATTGATACAAGCACTGTCTGCACAAGATAGACAGATTCGTGTTGCTTTTTGACACTGGGCCATAGGGATCTTGAACGAAAGTCCCGAGTTTTTCCAAAATGTCTTTTTCAGTGATGAAGCGACGTTTAAAAGTATTGGGGCATTAAACCGTCATAATTCCCATTATTGGTCTATGGAAAATCCTCACTGGACTCAGCACATTGACCACCAGCATCAGTGGAGTGTAAATGTGTGTGTAGTCTGCTCTGAGCAGCCAAAGCGATCTGACGTGCGCTTCTCCACTCTCGCCAACGTCCATACAACGCTCTGAAACAGCGTAGTAATCCTGCTGCAGAGTTTCTGCTATATTTTGGACTGAAGGATATGGCAGGCAAAGTGCCCAAAACTCATCGAGGAGGCATGAGCAGAGGTAGAGGTCTCATCTATCCTAATACGCAACCATTAAAAAGGAAATATAACTCCACCGATAGTACTTCCCGAGGGAAATCACCTAGAAGAGGTCCATCCAACATCACCCCAGATAGATTCGACAGAGAGATAAACGAATTAAGGCGTCTCTACGGTACGCAGACTTCACAAAACTCCCAGTCAATAGGTATTTCTCCTAATCCTGGATGCTCAAAAGCTTCAGACCCAATACACATCGACAGTGATATCTTTGAGATCAATCCCTCGAAAAATGACAATAATTCGAAGAAAAAGAATTCAAATTCTACGAACGAGAACGACGGTTGGATTCGAGTACACAAATCCAAACACTCATCCTCACCATCAGGCAATCGAGCACTTGATGACAACACACCGGCTACCACCACACGCAACGCATTTACGGGTCTGCCAGAAGATAATGAGACTGAGACACAGGCCAGCGCTCCGGGCATTGACCCGGTCAGTCAACAGCTGCCCAAAACCCAAAGAATCACAGGTCAGCGACCACCTCCCATACATACATACAACCAGAGTATCAAAGATTTATCGAGTAAAATTTTAAATCTCTCTCAAAAATATAAGTCACGCTTCTTTCTAAAGCAGCCAAGAGATTCCAAGTGTATCACCATTAATACGGCGGATTTAAAGATTTATCAGATAATTAAGAATTTTTTAAATGAACAAAATATAGAATTTTACACTTATACCCCTAAGAGCTCAAAACCGAAAACTATGGTATTAAAAGACCTCTTCGGAGACTTTAATGAGACGGAGATTATGGCAGAACTGATTCTAATTTAAAAAATGTTGAAATATTAAAAGTCAGTAAAATTTAATTCAACAAAAATTCAGAGAATTTTGCCTTCTTAGTTCAGATATCAAATCAATCATCTCTAGCAGAATTAACAAAGATCAAAATCCTCTTATTCCAAAGAAATCGTTGGGAGCCTCTCCATAAGAATAGGCTCTTCCAATGCAAAAATTGCCAGCGCCTAGGGCACTCAAGTGCTAACTGTGCGCTGGAATTCAGATGCGTAAAATGCAGCCTAGGTCATAAACCTGGCGAATGTATTTTGAACAAGAACTCAGATAAGAATTTACTCAAATGCGCAAACTGCGATTTAAATGGCCAATTACAAGGGATGCCCTTATTATAAGCTAGCATTACAAATTGTGAAAACCGATATGGAAATAGGAAACAAGACTAGGGAACGAAAGATTTGTAACGGACATGTGGGGATGTCCGTTAGGAATGTCGAAACCGCCCCAACACCATCCCCAAAATTAACGGGGATCATCGCGTCCAGGGGCACCGAGCCCCTGGTTTAGTTTAGGAAATTAGGGTTTAGAGCTAGGGTTACGGGCCTAAAATGCCGTGAAGAAGGGCCAAAAATTGAGCCATCCGGTCATTTAAATGAAACATCGCGAGTTCAAATAAAATTTGACGTTCCGATTTATTGGGAGCATGAATTTAGGGCTACGTTTACGTTTACGTTTCTGTTTTTCGGTGGAAGGCCGGGGGGAATAAGTGCAACCCTTATTCACCCGGATTGCCAGGTTGCTTACGGGTTAGTGACTAACTTGAACTTTTAATAAATTTTGAGATTAGTAGGGGATACTAAATTTTAGATTTATGGGTGAAGAAAGAAAGATTTTTAGTATTCAGGCTCCCCGGAAAAAGTGATTAATAAGGCTCCGATCGCCCGTGAAAGGAAAAAAAAAAGAAAATATGTTAGGATATTAAAGAAGAAAATGATGAGAGTTAGGGAATTAGACTAGCAATTCAAATTTGAATTGTCGCCAGAGGCGCCGTGCCGCAACTAGCAACTAACGCCAGCCAATCAGGGAGCACCTGATTTTCGGCTGTGCGTGGCCCACCTGTTGCACTGACCTCTCCAAGTCAGTTGTTCATGGCGAGTCAGACAACACGTGTGGAACAAAAAGAATTAGTGAGGAATGACGTGAAAAAAAAGTGAGGATTATGGTGAGGAAAGCACCAAGGAAGGGAAGGAAACCCCCAAAGGTGAGTTGGCCTTCATAATTAGTGTTAAGTGAGTGATTATTCCATCGTCATTGTGGTTATTTCCACGACATGTCGTGGCCTTGTCCGAGCCGGCCGCCCGGCTTCGGTTGATTTTCTCCATCCATTTTTGGATGGCTTTCGAGGGAGTTTCTCCCTCGCTAATGATTCCCCAAAATATTAGGGGCTCCCCTGAACATATTAGTGGGTAATTTCGAGGAAATTTCCTTCGTTTAGCGTGGTTTTGAGTGGAAATAGGCACCCCGGTTTGGCTAAATTTCCTCTTCCATTTTGAGTGGCTTTCGAGGGAGTTTCTCCCTCGCTAATGAATCCCCAAAATATTAGGGGCTCCCCTGATTAGGTTGGTGGGCAATTTCGAGGGAATTTCTCTCGTTTAGGGGGGTTTTTGAATAAAAATAGCAACCCCGGTTTTGGCTAAATTTCCTCATTTATTTTAAGTGGTTTTCGAGGGGGTTCTCCCCTCGCTAATGATTCCCCAAAATACTAGGGGCTCCCCTGGCCACGCCAGTGGGTATTTTTCCTGAGATTTCCCGGAATTTCAGGCGTTAGAAGCGATTTTAAGAAGGTGAATTTTCCACGGCCAGCGGTGGCCAGTGGTTTTCCCTCTCTCTCTCTCTCTTCCGAGCAGAGTGGGTTCGAGTCCGAGGAGTCGACACTTTTTTTATTGTTGCTTTTTTTGTCTTTTTCTTTGATTTTCGGGTGGTTAACGGTCCCCCGGAATATCAGATTCATAATCCTGGGGTAATTGAGGATTTCCCAGGAATTCCGGGAAATCATTGATTCCCCGGTGCGCTAAAATTAGGGATAGGATTTTCTCAAAATTATTAGTTGAATAAAATTACAATCTTTTGGAGGCTTTATCTATCTTTCTTTTATTTGATTTATACGTTGATTTAACCCATAATTAGGCATGCCCAAAATATCCCGTTTCCACCCAAGATCCACCCCTCTCTCCATCACCCGCACACTGAGCGAACCAGGACCGTTACCTTTCTCCGAAGCCTGTTTTTCCCTTTCTGTTCCCGTTTGGAAAATTGTTTTCTTTTTTTTTGAGTTTACGATGAGTAATAGAGACAATCGAAATTAGTTGAGTTAGTTTTAGTGGTTTTCCGGTTTGGTGATTCCGGCTAAAAATTACCTGGCGCCCATTTGATTTAATTTTAGCAGGTTTGGTTAGGCTTTGGGGAAGTAGGGCGAAGGTGACGGGCATTTTCAACCCCCATACGGAAATGTTACGTTACAGATTGAAACACTCTCGAAAAAAGTCTCCAGAAATGTATCATACGCAGACACAGTCAAGAGCGTGAATAGTCAAGATATGGAAGTTCATTCTAGATCTAATTCAAAAAACATACCTACTAGGGTAACTCATCAAACACATACATTCATAAATAACCCATCACAAACTTTATCTGCGAATAATCAAGTCAAGAAAACAGCCAAAGAGTCTGACGTACCCCCCCCCCCCCCCCCCGCCATGGACACAGACAATGATGGACAAAATAATTTCTTCCATGTCAGAAAAGATTGGAGCTGCCATCTCTAGTAAACTTTCTGAGATCTCAATACAGGTTAAAACAAATACGTAAAATATTTCTAAAATATTAGTACATTTGAAATTAAACATTGATGATATAACCATGGAATAATTCCCCTAGGGATAATAGTACTGAGATCACTCAATCTCTTCTCAAAGAACTCAAAATTGCGCCCACCAATGTCAATTCACATTGATTAATATTTAAATTATTTTCGTCTCCTAAGAGATCAGACATTAAACTAAAATAGATTAGGAGGGGAATGTCCTCCCCCTCCAAACACCCTTTTTTTTTTCATAATAGTAAATACAAATGCGCTTTTTTTTTACCCTGTAATTACACGAAACAAGTCTGTTCCTTTCTTTCTATTTTTTTTTGAGCGCAATAAACAATTGAAACTATTGGAATATTCATAATGCGTCAAAGAGCATCAAGACCCAAGTTAATGTTATGGGAACATGTTAATAAATGCAAATATTTTTTTATACTATTAATTGCGAGAGTCACCAAGTGGCCATAAATTGACATAAAAATCCGATAGCTTAAGTGAAAGTTTTTTATGTACCTGTTTTTCATTTCTTGTAAATATCTGTAAATATTGTTGTAAATTTGAATAAAAACATGGTTAAGCAAAAAAAAAAAAGTGTAAATGTGTGGTGTGGCATTGTCGATGGGCAAGTGATTGTGCCGTATTTTCTCAACGGAACAGTCACCGGTCAATGCTATTTACAGTTTTTACAAGATGACCTCCCAGTTATATTGGAACATGTACACTTTGACACAAGACTAAGAATATGGTTCCAACAAGACCGTGCACCACCGCATTTTGCACTTTGTGTAAGGAATTATCTCAATGTTGTGTCTCCTCGTCGTTGGATCGGCAGAGGTGGTCCTGTTCTTTGGCCTCCGCGATCACCTGATCTAACTCCACTTGATGTTTATTTATGAGGCTACATTAAAGATGTAGCCTACAAAAATCGACCAACGACTGCAGAAGACATGGAAACACGTATCAGAGGCGCTATTGCCAACATTCCTCAAGAAGCGCTTCGAAATGTTGTGCAGAGTTTCCGACGTCGACTTGAGTTGTGTCTTGAAGTGAATGGTGGGAACATTGAGCACTTGTTGTAACGTCTTTCTCGTAGAACAATCCATTGGCGCCTTTTTGTTTCTCCTTTATTTTTCTGTTTATCGTGTCTGAATTTGGAATATCGTTGACAAGTTCCATTTTTAGTACTTGTGAGCTCAGAAACATAAAAAACACATTATGTGTGATATCATTAGATTCATCTCATCGAGTACAACAACTTTTCTTACAAGAAAATTTTTGATCCCATATGAAAAAAATGAACTTATGCTTGTAGCATAAAAACATGAAGACTTAAATGCTCAAAACATATCTCATTATTTTTCCCACTTGGAGCCCTACAACTTCTATTTGAAAGATTTTTCGATTACTGCCCACATTCAATAGTTATTTGGGTGCACAATTTTATCTCGGACACCCTATATAGTTGAATAGGATGAAATTCATTCAAGATTTTTAAAAAATTGACATTATTCTTCTAGGCGAGGCGATGGAGGCGATTTTGATGGTAGTGTACCAGAAGATCAAATGAACATTGTAACGGACATGTGGGACATGGGGATGTCCGTTAGGGATGACGAAACCCCCCCAATACCATCCACAAAATTTACGGGGATCATCGCGTCCAGGGGCACCGAGCCCCTGGTTTAGTTAGACTAGGAAATAAAGGCCTAGGGCTAGGGGGAAGGGCCTAAAAGGCCGTGAAGAAGGCCCAAAAACTGAGCCATCTGGTCAGTTAAATAAAACATCACAAGTTCAATGGAAAATTGGCGTTCCGATTTAGTGGGTGCATGAGTTTAGGACTACATTTGCGTTTACGTGTCGGTTTTTCGGTGGAAGGTCGGGGGGAATAAGTGCAACCCTTATTCGCCCCGGATTGCCAGGTTGCTTACGGGTTAGTGATTAAATTGACTTTTTAATAATTTTCAAAAATAGTAGGAAATACTAAATTTTAGATTTATGGGTGAAGAAAGAAAGATTTTCAGTACTCATGCTCCTCGGGAAAAGTGATTAATAAGGCTCCGATCGCCCATGAAATTAAAAGAGAAAATAGATTAGGATATTAAAGAAGAAAATACTAAAAGTTCGGGAATTAAATTACGAATTTAAATTTGAATTGGCGCTGGAGGCACCACGTCTCAGCGCGGAACTAACGCCAGCCAATCAGAGCGCGTCTGATTTTCGGCTGTGCGTGACCCACCTGTTACATTGACCTCGCCATGGCAGTAATACGTTGACCGTGGCGAGAAGTGAACACGTGTTATGCAAAGAACAATTGAGGATTACGTGAAGTTAATTACGCAGGATTATGGTCAGAAAGACCACGAGGAAGGGAAGGAAACCCCCAAAGGTGAGTTGGCATTCATAATTATTGTTTTTTGGGCGATTATTCCACCGTTATTGTGGGTATTTCCACGACATGTCGTGGCCTTGTCCGAGCCGGCCGCCCGGCTTCGGTTGATTTTTCTTCCATCCTTTTTTGGATGGTTTTCGGAGAGTTTTTCCCTCTGCTGATGAATCCCCAAAATACTAGGGGCTCTCCTGATCATGTTGGTGGGTGATTTCGAGGGAATTTCCCTCGTTTAGTGTGGGTTTTGAGCGAAAATAGGGACCCCGGTTTTGGCTAAATTTCATCTTCCATTTTAAGTGGCTTTCGAGGGAGTTTGTCCCTCGCTAATGATTCCCCAAAATACTAGGGGCTCCCCTGGCCACGCCAGTGGGCATTTTTCCAGAAATCTACCAAAATTATAAGTTGTAAGAGCGATTTTCTGGTGGGCGAATTTTCCACGGCCAGCGGTGGCCAGTGGCTTTCCCTCTCTCTCACTCTCTTCAGATCTGGGCAGAGTGGGTTCGAGTCCGAGGAGTCGACACTTTTTTTTTGTTGCTTTTTTTTTCTCTTTTTCCTTTTTTTTTGAGTAGTTAAAAGTTTCCCGGCATGTCAGGTTGATAATGCTGGGGTAATTGAGGATTTCCCAGGGATTCCGGGAAATCATTTCCCGGCGCGCTAAAATTAGGAATAAGGTATTATTCGCCGAGCGATAATTTGTGCAGGCAAAATTTCGATGGTAACAAGGAGGGGCTACGCATAATAGCATTTAATAATTAATTTTTGTAGTCGCATCTTTTTGGAATTACCTCAGGATATTAGTTGAATAAATTTCAGGAACAGCCCCAGCAACAAGATGGAAGCAATGAAGAGAACTTGGAAACCGACGATGAAAGATTCACAGAGGACGAAAATACGAGTGTTAATGAGCAAGATTCCAGTGATAGCGACAATGGAGAGGAATGGCAATTCGTCGATGTTCTAGAGGAAGAATCAGAAGAGGAGGAGAATGATGGAAATGATGAACCGCATGATGAAAAACCATTGCTAAGAGATAATAATGATTGGCAGAATCATCGTCCTCTATAGCAAGGGGCACCTATAACAGTGGGTCAGAGCCTCTTACTAATTCTAGCCCTGTGCCTTCATCATAATCTAAATATGCTTTCCGTAGAGGATATCATTATGGTTATCAACTTGCACTGTTTGCAGCAAGGTTTGGCAAAAATGACTCTGCGGACATTTCAAAAATATTGGTGCGTCGATAAGACGAGTATCAAAAAACACTATTATTGTTCTGTGTGCTCGAGGGAATTGTAATCTGTTGATGATGTGTCTTCTTCATCTCCGAGAAGGAAGAACTCGTACTTCATCGAATTACCATTTGTAAATCAATTGAAAGAAATGTACCAACGGGATAATTTTTATGATTCTCTACAATGGCGTTTCCAACGTCCTCCCAATGATAATGGAATTATTAGTGATGTTTATGATGGCTCTTTCTATAGAGAGTGGATACACAATGGATTTTTACCTAATCCTCATACCATCTCTTTCAGTTGGTATACAGATGGAGTGCCAGTTTTTGAGTCCTCCAAAGAGAGTGTTTGGCCTCTATACTTGAGTATAAATGAGTTGCCATTTGAAAGAAGGAAAATGATGGAAAATACCATATTGGTTGGTTTATGGTTCGGAAAGCATAAACCTGATGCCAATCAATTCATTTATAAATTTAGACCTCAATTGAAACAAATTGCCAACGGTATCTTCGTATCATTACCAGGGAGGAATGATGAAATTCTCGAGAAAGGCATCGTTCTTATGGGAACATGTGATCTTCCTGCAAAAGCAACGTTTCTAAACATGACTCACTACAATGGAAAATATGGGTGTTCTTCTTGCTACATTGAGGGCAGAAGTGTCCCCACTGATAATGGAGGCGATATTTACGTGTTTCCCTATCAGAATGAATTACTTTCAGGAACAACCCAAGAAGCGATGCTGCATGCCGATAGAGGGACACTTGATGTGCCTGTGTTGCGGCTTCCGGGCGGCTGGACAATCGGTTATTTCTCAAAAGGGCGACCCCCAAAACTGACTTGACCGCGACCAGTTACGTCTAAACGGAGGCCAAAGTTAAATGGGTTCGTATTGTGTGGGATAAAACACTGCAGTGTACCATGCTAGGTTACGCAGGAATTCTAATTAGTGAGAGAATCACGCAGAGAGAGGGGGAAAATCCTTCTACTGATTAATTTAGGAATATTTATTGGAGTACTAAAACACAGGATCGTTACAACAATCCAAGATAAAACCGCTCAATTTGATGGGAGAAGTAGGTAAGACTGAGGTGAAGGAAGAATTACAAATCATTCAAGACTTACAGTTGATAATAAGCAGGGAAGTAGAAGGTGCGCGGGATCACTCAGTCGCGTTGCGGCAGACTCGGCGGTTCCCTCGAAGGTTGAAAGGGTAGATCTCGGTGATTTCTCGAAGATGAGACGATTCTCGGTGTGTGAAGATGAGGTCGACGAACTCGGAGATTCGTTGCGATGATCTAGGTGTACAGGTCGTTCACCTGGCATGTGAGAAGGTGCCGAACCGGAGGACCGGGCGGTGCAATAAAAGATGCCAATTTTCCGTCGGACCAGGGGTGGCGGCTCGGCTTCTCGTGGACTTCAGATGTCGGATCACTTTTATGGCTCACTCAGCTCTCATTCACCAACAAAGCAAATGTTTTGTGTAGTTTTGTTACGCTCTTTTTAGGCTGGACTATGTCAATAGGTCAGTCAGCAGGTACTTGTCGCTCCGGACAAGTGTTGCCCGTTAAACCCGCAATGAATGAGTCCAGGCGAGTCCTCGTTGTCAATTTAATTTCTTCTTACTTACGCGACTCTGGCGTGGCAATTTCTGAAGTGGATTGGCTCAACTAGTCCGCAATAGACTCACGCAGCTCAGGCGTAATTGTTGATGAAGACGGTCTCGTCTTGTAGGTATGACTCCGCTTCCCCGAGAGTAACTTGGCTGATGCAGGTGAGAACTGGCGATGAACTAACTTGGTGAATCAACGAGACTTGACGAAGTCGTTCGAAATCGAAATAATAGTTGACTAAGAAGTGAAGTAAAGTCAAGTAAAGTGTCGTACCGTGAAGTGCCCTTTGCGGGTTAGGGCGGGGTCATATATGCCTTCGGTGGGGATCATCCCCCACCTAGGCCCGCGACCGTTATTTTTCAGAGGGATCAATTGATATGCTGGGATTAGTCACTCATGATGGCGGTCCGTATCTGGAAATTCGGGAGTTCATTGTCTCGTTCAGAGAATCGGAAAACCTTTGACAGCTGCAATTGCGGCTCGAGTGGTGTGATCTCCTTATTCCCGACTTGTACGACGTTTCGGCCTATCAGTGAGATCTCATTAATTTCGAGTCCATTGTGGGAGAGAGGTCGCGCTTCCTGTCACCCACCTGTGGGTTTGGAGGCCCTCTCAAAAGCGGGGGTTGTTGTAGAGCGTTAAGCCATAGTGCCTCTGGTGCCGGGCTCCATGTCTCTGTTTCGCGGGCCGCCGTGGCGGCGACTTAGCGTCATAATTTTTTCATTGGGCTGACATTTACATTCCGGATTACCGGGGGAGTCGAGACGTCTCGTACCGTTTCCAGGTCTCAACCTGCGGCCAGGGGGGGGGGGGGGCTTTTGTGTACGAGGAGCATGACTCATCCCCCGCCTGTTGGCAGCTGTTCCCCAAAACCGTTGGGAAATTCCAAGATTACGAGAAAGATCAAGAAAAACCGCGGGATCCGCGACACCTGTAAGGGGTATCAAAGGCCACACAGCTTTCTCCAGAGTCATGCCTGATTTCGTCAGAGCAATGACGATTGATGGAATGCATGGTGTAGAAGGTGGAATAATGCAGAAGTAACTGTATCTCTGGATTGATACAAAGTTCAATCGATTTCCATTTTCTCTCCATGGGTTTATAGAGCAAATCAATGAAAGATTATTGAGTATAAAGCCCCCTGAATTTTTTCATCGAATGCCTCGGTCTATACTCGATCTTGCTAACTGGAAGGCATCGGAGCTAAAGATGTGTTTTTTTTTACTCGGTTCCAGTCCTGCAAGGCATATTACGGCATTATTTTCTTGAACATTACCTCCTTTTGGTAGTAGCAATTTCATTATTGAATTCAGAGAGCATTACTTATGAAATGATTGGACAAGCTCAAGTTGTACTGCACAAGTTTGTACGAAATTTTGAGCATGTTTATGGTCTCCAGTTTTGTACAATGAATGTTCATCAATTGTTGCATTTACCTGATAAAGTTTCTCACCTAGGTCCGTTATGGGCCTACTCATGATTTCAATACGAAGATTTGAATGGGAAATATTTGAAATTCATCCATGGCACCTGGCATCTGGACACTCAGATAGCGAAGAAGCACCAACAAGTAATAGCAATGACGAAATTAGTGAACAGATTACCGGAGGGCCCCGTGCGTGATTTTTGTAACAGACGAAAGAAACATGTTAAAATCAATGGATATGTATGTGTAGAGTACTACACTATTGAGTGTTACAAAAAGCTCGCTGAAATACCACACATTATCCAGACAGCGATGACTAATTCTGAATATCTGTTGCATGCCAGTACGCGCCAGTATTTGAGATTATTGAAAAATGGTCAACTGTCTGTCGCACAGCAGTATAAAACAAATTCTCTACAGACCGAATCTTTTATTGTTAAATATACAGCACCGAATGGGATGTCCAAATTTGGCTCTATTCTCAGCTTCGTGAAAACAGTGGACAATTGCAATTGTCTGTTGGGTCCGTGTTTATGTAGGGGTGAGCATTTTGCAATAATTGAAAAGATAAATGCGAATGAAGTTTTAACGGCAAGAGGTGATCATGTTGTTGTTACAACAGAAACATTCTTACCTAAATTTGATATCACCAACAATCTTCTACCGATCCCTGTTCAATCCTTGGAGACAGTATGTCTCCGTATGAGAATTGAAAATTAATTGTATGTTGGAATACCCATTAATAAGAAAGAGTTGGAATAAAAATGATAATAGCCAGCAAAAAATTCCGTAAAAAAATGATACATTTCAATTTGTATTTTTAGAAAAATCTATTTGGTACAAGAGTTATAAGGCGTACACGTCCGGTATTACAATTTGCATCATGTAATCATCGAATCTAGCTACGTTTATATTATAGTTGGATTCCAATTCTTGATTCTTTATCAAAAATAAAAAAGTTATATCGACATAATTAGTCGACGCATCCGCTGAAATGGATATTATCATTATATTAGACTATATTATTGATGAATATTATTTATCTGTTTAAAATTGTATTCATTCTTATACATACCAATCTTTTCAATTATGATTGAAATGTGAATAATTAAAATATGTGTTTCATTGATTACTCTCGCCCCTCTCCCCTCTAACGCTATGTCAACAATGAACCGGCTGATATTTTTCAACTGTTATTGCCATTTTTCAAGTGATTATGAGTTGAGACACGTGCTTGTCGTTCTCTGAGCCAATATCAACAATAATGATCCTCATTTGTCGTCTGCATGAATTAATGCAAGATTCACTTATATTCATGGTAATACATAGGTGAAGTAGAATGAAAAGAGTATTAATTCGCAGGATTTCGACGGGTTTAGGAAGGTTCAAATATCAAAGAGGCCCAAGGAAAGTGGTACAAGAGGTTCCAGGAGGAAAGCAGGACGGAAAAAGATGTTCTGAGGGCTTAGCAGGGGGAAAACAGATGTAAAAAGCTACATTCAGGAGGAACAGAGGGAAATAAAGCTTAAATTCCCAACTTCAGGATAAAATCGGAGGGAATAAGTTTGAAAAATTCGACTCGGGTAGTAGCCTAGAAAAATTGGCCTCCTACTTGACTGGTGAAGACAAGACAATTACACAAGTTCATTGCAACACTGAGCACTTCCCTGTATCAATGCGAAAAGGTGTATTTTCGTATGAATATTTGGATAGTCGGGATAAATTGAATGATGAAGAATTACCATCGAAGCAGACTTTTTATTCCACACTAAGAAATCAAAAAAATTCAGAGGAAGACTAGCCTCAGGCGCAGGTAGTTTGGAAGGCATTTAATATCGCAACTCTTCGTGAATATTCCAATCTCTGCGTAAAAAATTATGTTTTCCTCTTGGCCGACATTTTTGAGAATTTTCGAAAATATTGTTTCTCAGTCTACAAACTCGATCCACTGCACTACTACACAGCACCTGGACCTAATTCGATGCAATGCTCAAATGCATTAGAGTGGGCATTGAACTTTTTAGAGACGTTGATAAGCTCTTATTTATTGAAAACGGGATACGAAATGATGTGGCTCAATGCACAAATCGTTATGCACACGCCAATAATCGATATATGGGTGAGAATGACAATGCAAACAAAGAAGAGTCTTATCCCATGTGCTGTGATGTAAACAATTTATATGGAGCAGCCAGGAGTTAGTACTTGCTCTTTGGTGCATTGGAGGGGGAAAATGTCACTGGATTCAATGTCTTCAATGTTCTTGATGATTCATCTGTTGGGTGTCTCTTAGAGGTGGATTTTGAGTATCCTAAACAGCTCCATGATGTACACAAGGACTGGCCACTATGTTTTGAACATTTTATTCTTGCAAATCGTAAGAATACCAAGCTCATGAGAACACTCTATGATAAAAGAGCCTATATCATTCATTATTCAAATTTGAAGCAATGTTTGAGCCTTGGTATGCGATTAACGAAGATCCACAGACTCTTAAAATTCAAGCAAGCAGAATGCGTCAAGCCTTACATCGATTTACGTACATAGAAGCGAACAAAATCTACAAATGAATTTGAAAATAATGTTTTCAAGTTAATGAACAATGCGGTGTTTGGGAAATCGGTGGACAATGTGAGAAAGCACAGAGATGTCAAGGTGTTCATCAAGTAGGATGGAAGATATGGTGCGGCAGTTTACATTGTCCAACCAAATTTCTACAGTAGTCAAATTTTCAATGATAATATGGTATTCAGTCAACCAATCTACATTGGATTGACATCATGTACTTATCAATTCTTTTTTCAAAACGTGAGTTTTGAGAGTCATTCAAATTAATATACACAGACCCAGACAGTCTTTTATATCAGTTCAATGTTGCCAACATTTATGACTTTTTCGAATGAGATGTGTCGAAATTTAACACTTTCGACTACCCACCAGAGAATGTTTATCAAATACCAAGAGTGAATAAAAAAGTGATAGGTTTAATGACGGATGCAGTGAATGGTAAAATTATGACTCATTTGGTAAGCTTGCGGGCCAGGCTTTATACTTTTAAGGTGTTGCGTGATGTGCGAGGAAGTCAGGAGCCGAGGGTGTGAACGGCGCAGCACTGAGAACAATTACTGGTGAAGACAATATAAACTGTCTCTAGCAGCAGAAAAAACTAGTGAACTCTCAGCAATTGATTCAAAGTCGAAAACATCATGTTGGCACGGTGAAACAGAATAGGTTAGCACTGAGCCATGATGATGATGAGAGAATAATTTTGCTTGATTCAACAGACACTCTACCTTAAGGTTACACTAAATAAAAGATACAAATTCTGCAAATAATGTTCTTCTTTATTTTATTATAAAATTGAGACAGAATCTTTTTCCTCTTGCCTATATTGTTTATTAATTTGGGGATTTGACGAAGATTCCACCCGACGCGGCTTGGGTCAAGAGCTGGCGGGGTTCAAGAGGGATAATTTATATAGCAAAAATGTTCGGCGCCCGTCAATTTTGTGAAGTTTGACAACTTGTGAATTAAATTTGTAATGTCCAAAAAGAAAAATATAATGAATATCATTATATAAGCAAAATATGTCTAATATATATAAAATTTTTAAGATAATTATTGCACAAAATTGAGGAACAGGTGAAGGAACTTTTTAATGAAGCAATAGCTGTGGAAAATGAATCAAAATTTCGAAACAAATTTCGCTGAATAAGAACAAATTAAAATCGTCAATGCATGCACGAACAACGACCTTTCAGGCCAATGCACTGTTGGCCAATATTGCAACAAAAGGTGCTCTCGTGGAAGCAATTCCACCGAACAGCCCGTCCAAATTTAAAGTATCCAAATTCAGTCTTAGCCCATCCTCTGGGGAGTAAAGAACCCAAATAAGAATTAAAATACATACAAAATTGCTCAATCTTATCGGACCCCATGAAGTAAACCAATATTTGGCGCTCAACGGTGATCTCTCAAGTTGGAGAACTGTTCGTGTTTGATTGGACTACTGTTGTCTTAAACCGAAAATAGTAATATTTTAATTCTAAAATCGCTAAACTCCGGTGTTATTAATTCCAACAGAAAGTGCATCGTAATTTCATTCCAATTATACGAAAAAAACTGTGACCACAATCCAGACACTTTTTGGAGAAAACAAATTGACTTTCACATCATTGGATTAAGAGAAACAAATTGAACTAAGTAATAAACTAACAAAATTAAAATTTTAATTGAATAAAATATTAAAACCATAAGGAAGACAAATATAATCTGAGAAAACTGTGAGTAAATCGAATTTAAATAATTATCCGAAAAGATTTTATCCAGGGTTGAAAAATTCTTTGTAGATATTAAATACTCAAATACATGAGAAATACAAAGAGAAAATATCTGGTTTTCTAAATCATTTCCAAATCTTCTTAGAACACTCTATCATCCCGAAAAATCCCAAGTACAAACTATTGAAAAGCTATAAAATTCCAAGAATAAAAAAAAAGGTAAGAGTGAGAACATATTAACGTGGTCCCACATATAAAAATGAAAGAAATAGAGCAATGATCCTTCTCATCTTTGTTCGATCGATAATTTTACAACTAAATTCGGAAATAGAATTTATAATTTAATTCAAGTTGTCCTTCGACGTTGGACAACGTCTCCGGACGTAACAAATTATTGTTTTGAAAACTAGAATATGGGACTATTTTATTTGGGGTGGACTCGACTTTGGAGACCCAGCAGAAAGCCAAAGGGAGAGAATAAACATAGACGGAGGAGAACTTTCAATATTTCCTCGAGACCGTCTCCCATGGCGTAGTACAAGGCAGTCGATAATTATTCACACCGCTTGATTTGACAATATTTATATTTTATATACAAAATATAGCACAAACCTATTCAAAGTATTCAGAAAATATAATATTCAAGACATTTTGATCTGGTACGTGGGAGAGGTTTGCCGGCCGGAAAGAGAATGATTTTTTTGGGGACATGCTGATCACTTGTTGCGCGTAGTCTCGTCGGGTAATCGATCTATCGGGGCAACTCCGTTGATGAAAGTAAGGGCTGGGCCTCCTAATTGGCCAGTGATGACATAATATTAGTTTGGTCATACTGGCGTGGGTTTGTCAATAATTTTCCGTCAGTAACGGTTTCGAGACTAACGTTGAAGAATTTCTATTGACGTGTCACAAAATTACATTCAATTAGAGTCGATCCAGCTATTGTGAGTATTATCAAATCTCGGCCACTTAACGTTTTCCTTCTTTTCCCTCCTCTGCAGCACCTTGTCAACGAGAAACATGTCTGGATACATGACATGACTCAACTCCTCTTGGTAGAAGCCACCTTCGATTGCATCATCTTTCCCATCACCCAGCTGATATGTTACAGGATGGGTATTTTGCACTTTTTCAATGGTAAATATTTTGGTTTTCCAGTTGCGGGTATATCTTTCTTCGAAAATAGTTTGATACTTGATTATTCGCACTTTATCACTAACTTTGAATTTCATTTTCCCCTTGATTTTTCTTTCTTTTTCATTCTTGAATGCAACATCTTCAGGCTTCATCTTTATTGGACGATGTTTCGTGTTATTATATTCCGCAACTAAATCACCAATGGTATCAATCCATTGTAAGTTCTCCGAATTAAGAACTGTTTCCACACTTTCTTTTTCTCTGTTATGCTGAAGCAGTAGATAAACAAGGCCGGTTCTGGATATAGGGATCTGCGGGGGGGTGCGGGGCGGGGGCGGGCGGATGCGGTTGCGGGGGAGGGCAATGCTGGGATCTGCTATGCCCTCGGTCGGTAATGGGGGTAATCTTGTTTATCGGCCCCGCGGTGGTTATGTTCGGGGCTCCATTTTGGGCCAGAATGGGGGGGGGGGGATACGCGCCATGTGATATCTGACGTTGAATATCCACCATATGATATCTAATACCTTGTATGTGATGTCGACAATCTAATATGTCATTTCTGATTTCTAATATCTAATGTTTCATAGCTGACAATCGTAGTTGTTAAAATTTTCAGACGTTCTGTTGGCGGTGCAGTTTGTTTTTCTTTGATGCCACCTCAATAATCATAATTACAACAAATTCATTCATGATTTTGAAATTTCATCTTCAAAATCATCATGAGTAGTAGAAACTAATAATGAGAAAGATGAATTTTTTTCTTATCAAATCTGAGGAATGATTTTAAACTGGATACTTCTCTCTCTCTCATTGAGATTGAAGCGCGAACTGGTCCACCGCTCACGTGGCCGCGTCTGGTTACCGGTGAGCACGTACGCGCCGTATAAACAAAACACTCGGCCTCGTGGATGCGCAGTGAATTGTTGTCGAAGTGGAATGAATATTCTACCATAGTCTTCAAAAGATCATACCATGCAACATAACACAAGTTTAATAATTTGCAATGATCTTTCTTCTTTTGGGTTTTTACATTGAATGCTCATGACATTGAACAAAACAGAAATTAATTGTGCACTTTTGAACTGAATGTTTCCAATTTAAATGGAACATCAATTACTTTATTTAATTGGATGACAATGAATGATATGAAAACAGACATGAATCAATTTAATTTTTCAATAAAATTTCCTACGACTCAGTGATTTTCGAATGCTTTCTGTGTGTTTGTGTGTGTGTGCCGATGAGCACGTATGCGTCATATAAACAGTGGTGTTGACCTCGCTGCGATCATGACATAGAGATGGAAAAGTTCATGTGTACAAGTGCAAGAGTCATTCACCTCATCAGCTGAGATCGACGAAATTCAAAGTTGCGTAAATAATGATTTATTGGAATGTAGGTATAAAGAATTTCTCCGAAAAATTTGATCGTTACGAATGTGGGTGCTTTTCTAGGAATCAATAATGCTTTCCGAGAATAAAATTTCAGTTGTAACGAAATTTGGATAGACTGGTGGAGGGGATGAGGTGATATAAATCGCGAATTTTAGGGAGAACTTTAGTTGTAATCATGGAGAATCTCTCACCAGAAGACATATGCTATTTGAATAGTACTCCACCGTACTGTCCCGACTTTGAGGATATAGTGGAGAAGCATATTGGTGATGTTCCACCGGAAAATATCTGGAGTGTCATCAGTGATGTGCACTTTTTGGAGAGGAATTATGCGCCGGTGAGAAAGAAGAATGAGGAAGATGCTGCAGATGACTCACTCCTACCATTATCCATCCACATTACGAAAAAGCTGGCTGTTATTCTTAACTTCATTGAAGAATTGATAGTGAGAGTGGATGATGATTTTGTCCGAGATCGTTGGGTTAGTTCATGGAGCAGTGGATCCAAGAGAAAAAGGGGGCCAAATCTGTACGAGAAAAGTCCAGCAGCCCCAACGTTAGGCATTCTAGATGAACTCAAACTCGGTGTAAGCATAATGTTTGAATCATTGAAAAACGAGGCAGACTTGGCTCTTGGTCATGATGTCGTTGATGAGAAATAAAAAGATTTTCTTTTCCAATAATTATTGTTTATTTAGTCAGTTGAATGATTACATTTATTTTTTAAATAAGTTTCTTGGCGCTGCCGGTGAGTAAGCTATATTCGATGATTCGATCGTGTAAGATCAAGCAGTAGGCTGCGGTGTTGGCATCGAAGATCTGGGATGATTCAAACTCCAGACGAATGTCCACAGGGCCGGTTTTCAAGAACTCGTTCTGCTTGGAGCAATCGATGACGATGAGGGGTGCAGTTTTCAAGTAGTCCGCTCTGCTGAATAGTGGTTCAGACTCTTTATCGTAATAGGAGGCTTGGAAGCTGGTGTACATATCGTAGAGAAGAGCTGATTGGCTGTGTTCAATCTCCAAATTCCGATTTCCATATGGATAACTTTGGGAATTCAAGAATAATTAGATTTCTCGAATATTACAATGATCGAATGCACTGGCATCCTTCAAAGCCTGATTTTTTCTAGCTACTTGAAAGCCGAGAATGACGTAACGCGGTTTCTCCAATTGCGTTGAGCATTTCACAGTCCAGACATGCTTCGTTGTGCTCGGCAGCAGAGGATACTCGTACAATTCCTAAGAGCGAAAGCTAATCGGCACTACCGTGTCTTTTAAAATCTGATTGAGAAGCTGGACTTTTCGAGTGTCAGCAGGTTTAATGTAGGGTAGCATCCAATCGATCTTGGTAATTGTGATTTTGAAGTACTCAGCTTGTGGTCCATCATTGGCTTGGAATATACCATTAAAGTCACTGTGTGAACATGTTAGGATTAACTCATGCTTTGCATTCACAACAATTCTCTGATGATCGTCAGCGAATCCTAAAATCATGCTCAGAGGAATGGATATATCAAAATATCCTGCCTCATCAGTTATTTTCTTTTCGTTGTCAATTGTCCAGCCCGCATTTTCCATGGCATATTTCTGGCTAGGACTCTGAAAGATGTAATTTTTCATTAATGTTGTCAAGCCAACATTTTTACACCTATCAATGTCCACTGAATTTAATTCATAGCGTATTTCCTCGAATAAATGACAGATGGCATTATTCACAAGTTGTGTATTTGCAACAAGTGTATTATCGGCTTTAGTGAATCTACCACAAATATGCAATGAACTCTTGCATGGCAGTACATAGAGATCCTGGTGTTGTACAGAAATACGGATTTCGTCATTGTTGTTGAAGGAAGATGATGCAAATGGTTGGTGCGAATGAATCTCATAATGAGCAATCGACTCTTCAAAGATTATCCGCTTCTGAATGTTCAGGATCTCTTCCATGGCAGATGACAGTAACAGCAGGCGATGAAGACACACCAAACCCTCACTTTCCTCCTTTGCCGCGAATTCTTAGTCCCAGAGTACGCAGGAACTTGATGTTCTGCAATGTCAGCTTCGTGAGATGCACTCGACGACTGTTCGCTTGTCGGCATGAGTCCTCACTTTTATAACTGCGACCGACTTTCCTCCCCTCAAACACAATACCCATTATTCAATTGCAGATGGTCTATTGACCGCACCACGATTGGCAAGTAAATGACCTGAGCAGGTGTTTCAATGATCTTATATCCAGGTGGAATGCTCGGGAAGAATTCGTGAATTGTATGCACACGTCGATTGTTAATGTAGGCTTCTGCAGTTAGATTACACTCAATACGTAGAGAGTTCACATGAATGATATTTGGAGGAGTGGCAGATTCGTAGAATGTTGAATATGCTAGAACTTGTCCTTGAAAACCAAGCAGTTGCCCAATGGAGTCCAACGGCTTGAAATTTATCACCACATCCTCGGGTACTTCAATCACCGTCTTGAGCGTCTGATCATTTGCCCGTAAAGTGAAGGGAATTTCATACACTGATAATTGATTATTAAAAAAATTTTCAACATCGGTAATTTCATAGCTTCCAGTTGGTATAGTCAATTTTATCACCAATCCGTCTTTTACAATGTAAAATTTATTACATCCTTCGTCGATATTAGGAATTGAATTGTAGGTGAGAAATTGAACGAGCCCCACACTATACAATTTCTCTGGTGATAATTCAATCGGTGGGAAATAGCGGGCCTCTAGTATAGAAGATCGGCCCGACAGGGTCAAGGTAAATGAATCACTCATGATAGGCAACACGCAACTGATATCATTGTGAACTTTTTGCTGCTTTATATCATTTCACCAGCTAGAAATTTCAAACATAAATGCCCACAGATAATACTATCATAGTCTTGATAATTTTTAGGATTATATTTTACAACACTACCGCCACCGAAGTAGTTAATCAACACTTGAGGTGGACGCAAATTGCCATAGCTATCAAAATACATCACTTCATGATTCTTCTTTTTATATGCAACCCAATGAGTGCCGGATCTTTATCATCAAGATTCACTATAGCTGATTCACATTTCCAGGGTCCATCTCGAGGCAACGCATTTCTCATATAAACTTTGCGAAAATGTGGAATTTTCATGATGCTGGCATACTTCATCAAATCACCATCAGTGAGAGCTCAGTGCGGTAGTTTTACAAGTTTTTTGGATTCAAATGTAAACCCAGGCCAGACTTATAGGGTTTTAAGTATATTTCCTTGCCGAGAGCGATGGATTCAATGGTGCGGTTGTGACGTTTACTCTCTTCCAGTTCGGCTCTGGCATGTTTAGAAGTGTTGACAGCTTTGGCTATACCAGCAGCTCCACCCGCTAGGGCACCTGTCGCACTGAGTCCTGCCAATAATGGAATTAAAAATGCTGGTAAAATTCCCCCAATTTTCGATGGGATGGGGAGAATTCGAGGCGTCGGCTTCATTTTTTTCCTCCCTGCAACATTTTTAACTGCTTCACGTGCACCTTTAAGTGCGCTCATCACAGCATTAGCTTCAGGCTGCATGGAGCCTTTGGCGGCTCGTATAATCTGTCGCAGTGGTATCTTCTTCTTCACACTTCCTCCTCTACGTTTCGTCCAAGCACCACCGCCACCACCACCACCACCACCTCCACAGCCTGCAGTTTTTCTCTGTTTCTTCAGACCAGCACTAGTGTTTAGCCCCATACCGAATTTATGTTTCATCTTCATGAGGTTACTCACACTCTAAGCAGCCGCCTTCTCGCCAACACTAGCGTCTTTAGCAAAAACCCTGTCCAGAGCTTTACCTTCCAGAATTCTATCAGCGGTGTGTCTAGCTGGCAAATTTTCTCTATTTTTTGAATATGCTATATCGTGCTCTTTACACGCTTTATCCAATGGATTTATCCCAGGATCACCGCGTGCTAATCGTCTAGCCAACTTGGTACCCGGCCCACAGTGCTGCTAGCCCGCTATATGCAATTGAATGGGTAACTTGTTGATGATATCGTTGAAAATTCCTTTACCTTTCCGCGTTCTAAGACGTTTGCACACCACCATGCTCTTGCACAGACTGAAATGCAAGTCTATAAATGTCATGTATTTATGGAGCTTGCTAGCAGTTGTCAAGATGGAGCTCAAGCAGCAAAGTTCGAAGCTGCCAGTGATGAATTTCGATAAGATAACAGAGAAAAAGAAAGATGAGCAAAAGAATCGTCACAGCCCACTTTTACTGCTTTTATGTCTATCAGACCTATGCACGTATTTAAAACACTTGATACGTGATAATACAAATTTACTCATTCTCTTCCGTCAGGATGAAATGAATTTGAAACACATTTATCAGGATCATGTTAATACAGACATGCCATACCCAGAGTTCAAAGATTTGTGCTCTGCTTGTTGGAATAATGATAAACATGGCTTCATCACCATCAACAATGACTGCGAATCGCATGAGGGACGCTATCGACGAGGATTTGATTGTTTTGTATGTATAAAAACAAGCTGATGATAGGCACTCGAGACAGTGTGGAATTGAACGTAAAACCGTCAACATGCGGCCAACAGTCTTGCAAGAGGAGTCTGATGTATTGCATCACATTGCTGAGGCAATCAAAGCAATTCGTCATAAATATCAAACATTAAAGATGAGCAAACATATGGCCGAACGAGCTATGAATGAAGCCTTGAAACCTGTAATTACTCCTGTTTAAAAATTGATTGATCAACGTGCCATCCAGAAGAAAAAAACGAAGAAAAAAAGAAATGAAAATATTACTATGAAAAAAGAGGAGGTGGAGGAGGGAGGAGTGAACGATTATAAACAGGAAATTACAACAACAAGTACTCTGGAACCGTGAAGCAGTCAACACGACGATTTCAAGAATGCGGTGGCCTCAGTGCTCGCAGACGCAGGTGACAAGCAGTTTCGCTTAACTTCAGGTTTGGCATCTTTGATATTCCATAGAGATCCAGAAACCGCTAATGTGACATCAACAGATCAAATAACCGATGGTGAAATTCTGCGCCGTACGAATTCACATCGATTGTACTATGATCCAAATAAGGCTGTGAGACGCAAAAAACCTACGGAAAAATTTTTCAATATCATTGAACTTATAATTAGATCGTATGAAAAGAGCGGTAAAGGGCTAATACCAGAGTCTATGGTGGCTCCAAGGACAATGTCCAGGAAAATGGTTATATTTACTTGGATAATCCAAATGAATTGGTGGATTGACTCCGCTTGCTCATGGCATCTGTAACGTGACATTTTCACGGGGAATGGAAAATGCCCATTACCTTCGGCCTACTTCCCCTGAGCCTAATAAAATCTGCTAAAATTTAACCAAATGGGCGCTAGGTAATCTTTAACCGGAATTACCAAACCGGAAAACTCTATAATCCTAAACTGAACTAATCTCAATATGTGTTTGATCGAAAATCGTACCCTGAAATCCTAAAATCTTAACTCAACCTACTCTCTAAAATCCAAAAAAAAAGGAATCCAAAAGGGAACGGAAAGGATAATTAGGCTTTCGGGGAAAGGTGACGGTCCTGGGGTCGCTCAGTATGCCAGTTGTGGAGGGAGGGGTGGATCGTAGATGGGGGCAAGGTTACTGCAAAAATCGGGAAAAATAGCAAAAAAAAAGGAAAAAAGAGGCGGGAAAGAAATGAACGCAACAAAACATTGTCCTTACGTGTTCCGCTATTGACGTGAAAGTTCAGTACAAGAATAATCAATGATGAACAATTTTATTCGACTAATTTGCTTCCAAATTTTAGTTTGCGATTTCAATTTTCTCTAAATGTGAGCGTTCCGGCCAATTCCCAAATACAAATTTTATTCTCCTCTTCAATTATCGCGAAATATGAGTTTTCACACCCAACCCTCAATACCATTTCAAGTGCCTTATCAAATCACCGCGAAAAATAAATTATTTAACAAAATCCGAAATATTTTGTTGACTTTCCACATTCCCACAAAATAATCCCACCGGAATGCGGCCTCAAGGATTATCGATCGGCGATAATCCGAGGAATAACCGAAATATTATTCTCGCCCGGGAAATCGATAATTTCCCGGAATCGGGCTCTCTACGAGTGAGCGCGAGCGAGAGAGAGAGCGAGAGAGACAGCACTATGCCCCGCTGCTCGGTTAGCAGCGAGGAGAAATCCACCCCACTAAATTCAACTTTTCTTAAAAATCCCATGACTCGGAATCCACTGAGCAGATTCCGGACAACCCTGAACAATATTGTTCGGGACACTTTTCCCCCAATACCACAAAACTTTAGGTATAAGGATACAGAATTAGCCCCCTTAAAACAATTAATAATCCCGAGGAAATTTAACACGTGATTCCCCACCTGTTGCGCATAACCGCTCGTTAGCTGCCTCGATGGCACCACGAGGGAAAACCGCTGGCCTTGTTCGTTGGCCATGGACCATTTTCGCTCATAACTCCCATACAAATACTCTCAAAACCCCACAATTCACACCAATGACCTCCCAACCGCACTGGGGGATAATGTAAGCCGAATTTATTCGGAAAAATCCTCCCCAAACCTCTTCCAAACCACCCAAACTTTGGGGGACACAACCGAGGCCATTTCCATGGCTCGGAAAAATATCACAACCGCCAATAATTATCGGGGAGCCGCCAAAAGGGGAAAAATCTCTAAATATAACCGTAAAACTCACGGTAGATTTCCTTGCTGCCTTCCTTTTTCGCTTCTGGACCATCCTGGGGCAGTTAATTGTCCTGGCGTCCTGGGTGGTACACTGTATCACTCTCTTTATGTCCTGGGAGCTCCACTTCACCCACGTGCGTATTTTCTCGCGACTAATGCGCAACTGATTTTCGGAGGTCAGTGTCGCGTTGCGCTGACCCCCTAATCACGCCTACCAATCGATCGGGTGTCGATTGGTGGATCCCTCTACCTTATTCTGGGTCAAACCCTTCGCGAGAGAATCAATTCAAATTTAAATTAATTCCCCATCCCTAAAATTTTCTTATCGCCCTCATTTCCTTTTCCGGATCGGTTCTCCGGGATTCTCGTGACTAAAAGTCCCTTATTTCTAAATCTTGAACCTAGTTTTATTTCCCTAACCCTTACTTAATTTGGCAATCCGCCGGGATAACGACTGATTTTATCCCGAGCGGCCTTCCACCCGTATGCGGTCTTGGCAATTCGTAGGGGTAGTGACTGCATCTACCCCTTACGACCTTCCACCCGTAATCAGTCTTTGGCACTCCGTCGGGGTTGCTAATATTTTTACCCCGTCCGGCCTTCCACCCGTACCAATTAATCCCTTAAACCCCTTTTCCTGGAGCGCCGGCTTTTTAGCCGGACCTACCCGATCCGGAGGGCTTACCCTATCTTATAAAACTCCCCCTAACCCTTAACCTATTCTAAACCACCCCGAAAGGGGGGAAGTCCTAATTTTCTTGAACCTAAACTACGTCCTAATTGTCTCACTCTCTCTCCCGATTTCTTATTTTCTTGGGGATTCTAACGGGCATCCCCGATGCTCGTTACACATCTCAAGCTGCCGGTAATCCTAATCATTCCAATGAAATTCTCTCCATTATCGAAGAACTACGTGAAGCTGGAATTATATATTAATATATTAAAGTTTACACTCGCGGGAATCATCTCATTCTCATCATGAGTGTCGATGTGTTTGGACGCCCGTTATCACACAGTAGCAAGCTCACCACTGTTGGAAGACGAGGTCCGCCAGGTGATGGATTTACACGTACTGCTGAAAGGAATTACAGTTTAGAAGGAAGGAGGTTATGCCATATTGCTGATCCAGTAGGGGATTCTGATGCTGTTTCGCTGCATATTTTGCATAAACGTCTGAAAGCTGAACGTGATAGAGTTGTGCAGAAATTGGAAACCCAAGAGAGAAACATCAGGGATTTGAAAAGTGCATTCACTAAGCATTTTGTGAGAGTCGAGAACAAAATAGGACTTCACGAACGTGCAATTCCCAAAATTAATAAACAAGAAAATGGAGTCCAAGAGGCGAACAATAGCGGCGGAACTTCATCGCCCGGCTCGACGAAACTACCCAAGAAGACGCGTCGAGGTTCGTGGCCTGGATGAAACGTGGCAGGCTGATCGCGTGGATATCATCAAATATGCACACAGCAACAAAAATTACCGCTATCTTCAAACGGTAATTGATATTTTCTCCAAGTATGCATGGGCCATTCCCATTAAATCAAAAAGTGCCCATGACGTTGTGGATGCCATGAATCTCATCTTGCAAGAGGGGCGTATTCCAAAAAAACTCCATGTTGATCAAGGCAAAGAGTTTTACAATAAAAATTTTTAAGCTCTCATGGGGGAGCATAAGATATATATGTACTCAACCTTCAGCAGCCTCAAGGCATCGATATGCGAACGCTTCAATAGAACATTGAAAAATAAAATGTGGAAACAATTCTCAATTCGTGGAACGTACAAATGGATTGATAATATTGGTGATTTAGTTGCAGACTATAATAACACGAAACATCGGACAATAAAAATGAAGCCTAAAGATGTTACTCCCGAGAATGAAGAATCGTTGCTGAAATCAATTTATGGAAACGTACCAGAGGATAAGAAGGGGAAAATTAAATTCAAAGTGGGTGATGAAGTGCGAATCCGCAAGTATAAAACTGTTTTCGAAAACGGCTATACGCCCAACTGGACAACTGAAATATTTACAATTAAAAAAGTGCAAAATCCCATTCCGTAACATATAAGCTGGTTGATGGAAAAGATGATGCAATTGAAGGTGGCTTCTACCAAGAGGAGTTGAGTCACGTCATGTATCCAGATGTGTTTCTCGTTGAAAAGGTGCTGAAGAGGCGGGAGAAGAAGGAATATGTCAAGTGGCTGGGATTTGATAATACTCACAACAGTTGGATAGACTCTAATCAAATGTAATTTTATAATAAAGAAAAACATTATTTGGGAAATATTGGTGTCTCTTATTCATTGTAAACATAAGGTAGAGTGTCTGTTGAATCAAGTAAAACAATTCTTTTATCATCATCATAACTCAGTGCTAACTTGTTCTGTTTCACAGTGTAAACTTGATGTTTTTTACCTTGAATCAAATATTGTGATTCCACCAGTTTCTTCTGCTGAAAGAGACAGTTTATATAATCTTTAAAGGTTATTGTTCTCAGTGTTGCCCCTCTCACACCCTTGGCCCGTTTTTTCTCTCGCGCATCAGCCAACATCTTGAAAGTATAAAGCTCGGCATGCAGGCCCACAAAATCAGTCATAATTTTACCATTTCATCCATCATTCATTAAACCTATCACTTTTTTATTCACTCTTGGTATTTGATAAACATTCTCTGCTGGGTAGTCAGAAGTGTCAAATTTCGAAATATCTCTTTTGATGAAGTCATAAATGTCGGGAACATTGAACTGATACAGAAGGCTGTCTGTGTCTGTGTAAATTAATTTAGATCGCTCTCCAAATTCACGTTTCACATAATTATAGTGGAAATCGTAGATATAAAATTTTGACAAGTCCAAAATGGCAAATCCAATGTACATTAGTTTATTGAATATAATCTGAACTCTTTTCAGCTCAATGATCGTCATATTATCGTCAAAAATTAGACTACTGTGGAAATTTGGTTGGGCAATGTAGGCTCTCGCACCATATCTTCCATCCCACTTGGTGGTCACCTTGATATCTCTGCGCTTTCTCACATTTTCCATCGTTTTTCCAAAAACTGCGTTGTTCATTAGCTTGAAAAAATTCTTTTCAAATTCATTTTTCGATTTTGTTCGCATCTCTGTATTTAAGTTGATGTCGGGTTTGAGCCATGCTGCTTGTTTGAATTTCAAGATTCGGTGGATTTTCGTTAATCGCATACCAAGACTCAGACATTGCTTCAAATTCCGATAATGAATTATATAGTCTTTTTTATCGTAGAGTGTTCTCATGAGCTTGGTATTCTTGCGATTCGGTGGAATAAAATGCTCGGGACATAGCGGCAAGTCCTTGTGTACATAATGTAGCTCTTTAGGATATTCCAAATCCACCTCTAAGATATATCCAATGGGTGAATCATCGGGAACATTGAAGATATTAAATCCTTCGACATTTTCCCACTCAAATGCACCAAAGGGCAAGTACTGACTCATGGCTGCCCCATATAAATTGTTGACATCAAAGTACATGAGATAGCACTCCTCTTCGTTTGGATTATAATTCTCACCCATATACCGATTGTTGGCATGAGCATAGCAATATGTACATTGAGCTACACCACCGCGGATCGCCTTTTCAATAAATAAGAGCTTATCAGCGGCTGTAAAAAGTTCGATTTCCACTCTGGTGCATTTCAGCATTGCATCGAGTGCCAGTCCAGGTGCGGTGTAGTAGTGCAGTGGGTCGAGTTTGTAGACTGAGAAACAACTTTTTCGGAAATTCTCAAAAATGTCAGCTAAGAACATCAGTTTTTCAGTAGAGGTCGGAATATTCACCAAGTGTTGTAGTATTAAATTTTTTCTGAACTTACTGCGCATGAGCATAATCTTCCGCCGAAATTTCTTGATTGTTTAGTGTGGAATAAAAAGCCGCCCTCGATGGTAATTGTTCATCATTCAATCTATCCCAATTATCCAAATATTCATATGGGAATACACCTTTACGCATTAATAAATGGAATTGCGCAGCGTTGGAATGAGCTCGTGTAATTGTCTTGTTTTTACCAGTCCAGTAGGAGGCCAATTTTTCCTGGTTACTAGCCATAAATCTACATGAATCAATAAATCTTAGGTTGACTTTTGTTTGTGGAATAGATTTCTTGAATGAAATTTACTTTTTTTTTGTTAGAGGCAGCAATTCGACAGATCCATTGAACCCCTTCACCAAATGCACAATTATAAAATGAGCATCATACATCGAAAGATTGTGAAGAATCGCTGGTATTTCATGTGAATTTTTATAGTTTACATTGCATCCAGCATGCGCAGCTCCACGATATTTACCTGTGAAGTGACAATGAGCTCGATGTTTAATATCTGTCAAAATGAATGGCCCGTCACATATAGGACACACTCGGGCTGCTGAGAATTCTTGGGACTGTGCATACGTGAGCGGTTCCATTGGTGCAATCGTCCTCAGTTTATCATTTACCATCACTCCGATTTTCTTTAATTCATCCATGAACCACGCAATACAATCACTTCCACTTGTAATTTCAATGCGCGATAAATTATTATCAAAGGAACACTGCAAGTAAAAGGCGACACTGTATGGAATATGTTTTTGCTGTAATCTATCAACATCATTACCATCACACGGTTATAGGATACACTCAAGACCAGCGTAAACCGTGAATGGTACAGGCACCTTGTATCTGTGATTTTCGAATTTCAAGATTTTTTTCTCTTCTGATGGAAGAATCATTTTACACTTATTGATAATGAAACAATCCTGTCTATGCCGTTCATAATGTTGCTTTTCGCGGAAATGACACAAACATCGATCACACAACCACATACGATGTACAATATTGGAAATTTGGGCACTAACCAGTCTTGAGAGATCTCTTATCCATGCAAAATGGTAAATCGGTTGACTATCAGATGCAACATACACATTCGAACAAAAGAGGTGTAAATGAATTGTAGGTATGCGCGAGTTCATCTTGCTGAGGTAGAAAGGGACAATTTCGTTCTCACTGTTCACTCTACATTCAATTCCATAAACATTAATTGACAGGTCATTCATTTTCTCAAATTTTGGAATATCACTCAAGGTCATGGGGAAGCGAATGTTTGCATAATCAATTAGCTTTTGACTATGTGGAAGAGTTGCTGTGGTATAATCGGGATATGATGAAGTAGCAGATCGATTACTTTTTGCTGGATAGAGAGCAGCAACAACTGACCACAAAAAACAAAATTCATCCGAATTTTTGACATGGACAACAGCTTTTTTACATTGAATATCATAGGGCAACTCGACGTACGTTGAAGAGCCACCCTCTAGTGAAACATATCGGTTCATATTGACCATCAAATTTATAATTTCACTCAATTCCCATCCTGAATCACGTTCTTGGAAATCACCGATTTTCGTGAGCAATGGCTCACTCACATTGTCATCAAACCATGTTGCCAGATCTGTAGCTGGTAGAATGATTTCATTTTTTGTATTGAAATATTTAACTTCACTAGTAATCACTTCGTCCTGTTTCAATGTAAATTTGCACGCTAAAATAGAATTTGCCTTTACATTGCCATTTTTTTCGCGAACACTTCTCAAATGTGCTGTTGACAGTTGTTTTGCATCATTGAGAAAGGAAGCTGGATCTTTATGTTGGAGATTGATTACAATGCCCGTGCGAATACGACTGTGAAAAGCTGATGGTCCATCTCTCCAGCGTACACGATCTGCAAGCGCTTCTTCTTCTCTGCTATGCGATGGCACCTGCACACGACCACCTCGATGTTGTCTATTTGTGAATCCCTCTTGATAACCCTGAATTGGAGCAATGGTAGAAATGGTATAAAATTTAATATAGTAAGTAGATCGATCAATCCATTGTTGAATGTCTTGAGATTGTGCATTTTGAAAGGCATGTTGGAATATTTCAATTATTCTGGAACAGCGCACAATGCTGCTACGTTCCATGTTGACATAAGATTAACAACCCTTAGGAAAATTCAGATCAATTTATATCATTGCTTGTTAGAGTTTCAATGAGTCATAAATTTTCAGTTGCTTCGATTAATTGCCATTTCTTCATCAATTTCTCAGAAGTCTCCAGACGGTTGAGTTTCTGCAAAAATTTGACCGTTGGGTGGAGATTGCCTAAATTTCTTGGAATTGTTTTTACGTTAAAATTATAGGTGATTATTGCATTTGCCCCCTATATTTTCTTTGCCCCTCGCCCCGTCCACTGGCAGAGAGCCTATAAGTACTAGGAGTTAATCGACTTATTCATCATTCAGTCTCCGACCTATAAGTGTAGTCACACGAAATTTACTAAAACGAAGTGAATCAAGCAAAGAGACCATAATCAAGATGGTGAAACAAGCTCTGGATCGCGATGATATCAACAAAATTGCAACTCGAGGGAATCTCCGGCCAACCAAACGTCGAACGGAGCTGTCACTCAACCAGAAGTATTTAGTCACCGATCTGAAGGTGATTTCGACTAGGTTCGGCCTTAAAGTGGTTGTCGCTCTGAACGATGAGTGCATCGTGTATCTACCACAACGACTGTCCAACGCCTTTCAACAAGATCCATCCAAACTGGAGAAATACCGCGAGGCTGCTGCTGCCAAACGTCTGCAAATCACCTTCCTGGAGGGAGAGTTCAATCCATGCCTCTTCAACAACGTGGAAAACCTATAAACTATAAATTTTACTATAAAATAACCTGAAAATGGATTGTTATGAAATAAATGGGTAAAACTGACAATTGAGCTTTTTTTTTTATTTTCACATTAAAACTTATCACACTAATTACAAAATAATATATAATAAAAAAACTTAATAGTCTAATTAAAAAAGTCCCTTGGAGATCTGCTTGCAACTGGAACATACGAAATGAATTTCATTAGTGTCAAAATAAAAAAGATAATGAGAGAGAAATGAATTTTACCTACTTCACTTGCCGCAGTGCTGCTGCGCATCAAGGATCATCACAGCGGCCGCCGCGATGCCCTGCGGGTGAGGCAGCATCTCCAGGGCCTCAATCTCACGGCCCGCCAGTCTCAAAAAGTTGAGGAACTGCCTCATCTCCTGGTGGAGCTGTGATTCCTATTAACAGAAAATTGAGAATATGTTAGATACAGAGAGAGGAGGAAGAAATTAATCCTAAATTTTATCGACTTACCTTATAAGCATAAAAATGGTCTCCGAGGTACGCCATGAACTTGATTATCAAGTCCATGGGCATCTGGAGACGTTCAATCAGGCTCCAGTACCTGGTAAGGTCCTCCTCAACCCGCTTAAGCTGCCTCAACGACCACTCCTCCATCCTCCCATCATCCTCCTCCCACTCCTGCCTCAACTCAGGATCCGGGAAAACGTACACTTCCAGTTTCACTAAAACATAAACACAATCGTTAATTATTATAATACACTGATGGAAATATGAAATTCACTCAAAATTTTTCACCTTCCACGACACTTACTTGTTGCTTCGATTTCGTTTGTAACACTTTTCCCCGACCTCGTCCCGAAGTTCGGTGACAGTTATTACCGTTCCCGTGCGCGCATCCTAAAATCCAACCGAATTACTGCCGGCGCCAGCTAGCTTTTTATGGGCCAAAAGCTAACGAAAACCGAAAGAACCGAAACAATGGCAAGGAGGGGGGATGCCCTGCCTTGCCCGAGGTCAGCCGAACTCGTCAAACCTAAAATCCTAAAAACAAGAGCACGAAAGGACAGGACGAGTGGGGTTGGAACTCTTCCTCGCGACAACAGAAAATCCGCAAGTCCATAAACCCAAAAACCAGGCAGTCCGTACTCCCAGAACTAAGACGATAACCTCATTACCGTAACACTACCCGCGAGAAGCTAGAAGCCGATGACGAATGGAACGGAAGCGGGAAGGCCTGGGTTGCTCAGGATGCTAGGTCGTGGAGAGAGGGCCAGGGTCCACGGATACGCGACTCTAAGAACTGAAACCTAGACCGAAAAAGGATACAGAGAACAAACCGTGGTTCGGGATACCGATAGCATACGGTTCTGGGACGCTAAGGGCGACCTCTGAGAACACCTTGCCGAGAGAGCGACGTGAGATAGCGGAGTGCCGGGAGGCCGAGAGCGTGGGGATTACTCACCCAATAGCACACTATCAAGGGCGTGATGGGCCCACTAGGGTGGCCCCAAATGTAAAGAGCCTAACTGGGGAGAGGATGACCCTCATCCAGAGAACGTCACCAGGGGGAATATAACCCTCACCTAGAGGACCCCACCCGAGGAGAGTATTGCTCCCACTCGGAGAGCGTCACCAGGGAGAGGATAAACCTTACCTGGAGAGAGCGAGGGATACCAATGCAGGGCATTGGGAGCCGGCTAAGGGCTCGAGAGAGAGCTGCCAGTGGTCCGCACTTGCCGCAGGGAGGATATCCCTGGCATTAGCCTCTCTTGGAGTGCGCCCAATTCGAACGTCGCCACTGATCCCTTCGAACAACCCCTTCAAAGGATCAGCCGCTCGAATGCCCACCCCATCTAACATGGAGCGCTCATACGCCAGTATGAGTCCTATGCTATATGCCAGCAACTCACGTAGGGGAGCTAGGAATGTTTCCACGTGTCTGCCCTGTGCTGTTGCCTGTCTTCAGGCCTCTTAACACCTTAAGCACTCGGGCCACAGTCCCCACACCCTTCGACGATTCGAGAAAGACCCGGGGAGGGTGGAGATAGCGAATTAAGAGAACTTAACCCAAAATTTAGCTTAATGTGGGGGATTTCCGAAAATCCCGTTACACGTTAGATGTACTGACAACACAAGACAACGTTGGGCCAGTCGCCACATGATACCCACTCTTCCACTATCTCTCTCTCACTCAAGCGTCGAGGCCGCCAAAAGTTGCCTATCTTATTCGAGGTGTCTGGCGTGTAAACTCTAAATGTTTACATCTGGTGGATGGTTAAGAATGGAGCATTGACAGAGATTTCAAGTGGAGAAAATATTCTTTATTCAATACAGATATATGCATAGATATTTTTACGAAATAATATTACAGAGTTTTCAAAGCATAGATTATTACAATAGTATTTTCCATTTTTTTTTAGTTGAACATTTAAATTTTATAAATTAAAAAAAAAATGGAACGCAAGTAATAAAATTTTTCATTGTTTAATTGTCAGATGGTAGAAGTTACTTTTTCAAAATAATTTTACCCTCGGAAATTACAACTGAAACAGGCAAAAAAAGGAAAGAAATTAAGAATTGAGTTGGTGCATTGATAAGATGGTAGAATTTCGTTATTAATTTACCTCTGGATAGATTTTAATATTGGTCGACAATCGCTTGGGATGTTTAAATGATCCCATTGGTCGAAAGTAAATATTTCCATGAGGACAGAAGATCAGCATGGCACGAATATCGCCCATCGTGACAAAAGTTCCACCAACTTTATAATGACGATTGACGATTTCTCTCAGCTTTTTCATCATAGCTCTTTCAGACATCACACCTTCCCATTCTTCGGCCACAAAAATTCGAACAGGTTCCACATCATCATCATCATCATCATCTGAGTCATCTGCTGGTGGGCAGACAGCTTCCCCCACTCGAATAAATGGTGGTTCTGTGTCATCCGCTGAATTACTTGGTGCAGTCTCAACATTCGCTGGAATCACTGGTGCTACCTCTGATATAGTAAAATCAGGTGGATCCATCTCCATTGAATCAGAGTCTTCCACAACCATCATCGAGCTGTCTAATGATAGTTTTGGAAGATCACCCAAACCTTTCTCCTCAGGTGCTGGACTCTCTGGAGACTCGGGGCCCGGGCTTGCTGGAGAGTATACAATCCCCTTCTCCACAGCTGCTGGACTCTCTGGAGACTCGGGGTCTGGGCTTGCTGGAGAGTCTACAATACCCTTCTCCATAGGTGTTGGACTCTCTGGAGAATCATCATGATCATCATCACTGTGAGTAAACCTTCCAATCTCCGACTCTCCATCTGACGAGGTGATGGACTCAATCGCATCCCATTGCAGATCTCGCTTCATCCTCTCCGAAGTTTCCAACTTTTGAATAAATTGACGAATTGTGATCACTTCACAAGTTGAAATTCTATTGTTTCTTGGTCGGTCAGCATCAACAGACATCACAAAGGCAGAGCACTTTAACACTCACGTCACAGAATCAAATGAGTTCTGTATTGGGAAGGAGATTCCTTATAAGCTATAAAGATCTCATTTACCTAGCGAGAGATCCCCCTCCAATCATATTTCTTTCTGATCATGCAGCTGGAAAACTTGGAATCTATAAAAATGTCAGCACCCATCCATCGTAATGATTATTGTATCAATATTAAGAATACGTGATCGGGTCGGCACAGTTCAATTGAAAACATGTTTACCAAGAAATCCAACGGAAAAACAATTCGTAAAATTTTCAACGGGTTAGGCTTTCTCGGTATCGCGAGGCCATAGAGTCGGATAGGTATTTTTTAAACTAACATTATGAAAACGTGTGCAAATTGGTGCTCCCCCACTCCCTCCAACATTCCGGAGATGTGCACACCATCCACCCAAGCGATTCAGTGGAAGTTGATTGTCAGAGGATTGAGCAACATTCACAGTTACTTTTACAATATGGCAGTTGTCATAGATATTGAAGGTTTCAAAAATTTTGGCAACGAATTTATTGTAAAAGATTTCGCAATTTCCGTGCTGGAACTTGATGGTGATGGAAAGTCTGTGCATATGGCAGTTTTAGTGGATCCCCCACATAAATGGGATGAATTGCTTCCCAAGTACAAAGAAGTGAATCAGTGGCTGTTACGTCACTACCATGGACTACATTGGGACACTCCTGGAGATATCAAATACGAGACATTGAGTGAATATGTGCATAATATTCTGAAAAATTTTTCGCACATTTACGTCCTAGGTGCAGAGAAGAAGAACTGGCTACAACAAATTCTCAAGAACGAAGTACCAATTGAGGATTTCAATGACTTTGGCAGCCCTGATATGGAGCCTCTGGAAGATGAGGGTGTCTTCAAATGTGTCTGCCATCACAGTCTTTTTGATGGTAGTCCTAGCCAATACCATTGCCCCCTTGAACATGTGCAACGTCTGAAAAAATGGTTCACCAAGTACAACGCAGGGTCTCTAGAGAAATCCTTGAAGAAATATTGCGAAACTCAGCATTTGAATGCACTGACAACGCAGGAAATTGCAATCCTACCGAATCATTTCATCAAAACCATTGCCAAGGACACCGTAGATGCAGCTTGGGACATGTTGCCGGAGATGATGAAGAGGGATAATAGTATCGCTAAGCTACGCTATTGCCGCACGCATTGTTCTTCAATATCAGCCTGGTCACTCAATCCAGTCCCCCACCAATAGCAAGTCGTCTTTCAACCACCATGTGCCTAGAGTGATCTGGAGATGCAGGATATCATAACCAACAGGTGGCTAACTCGTAATCATCATGGAATACAATGGAGTGCTGGTGGTTGTCATTATAATAACATTGACAAAGTTTTTCACAGTTTTCTACTGAATAGTCGAAAAATTTATGTAAGAGGCTTAGAGAAACAGCACTATGTGGAACAACTGCTTGGTGATTCCTACCACGTTGTAAATTTTGAAGATTACAAATGTCTAAAGATCGACAATTGTTTCTTCAAAGAAACTGCCCATCCGCACACTCATCGACACATTAAGACAGCGCAGGAGTTAGTTTGCTGCGCTTTGGTGAATGTGCACCGATTGAAACATTGGTTCCAGAGTACTCATCAAAAATTTGACAATAGTGAAAAAGATTTTAATGAACTTTTTGATTGAAAAATCAGACATTACTTCAATTATTATCTCAAAATCGTTCTTTTGTTTTGACTTGCAAAAATGTAAAAATATATTTACACCTTCTAAAAACCATTCTCATGTTCATTTTTACAAACTTTACAATTCCATTCAATGTATAAAAAAATTCCCTTTTTCCAATTCCAATTCCAAATTCCAATTATTATTATTATTATCCTTCTTATGTTGTATCATATCATTTTTTCGATCCATGGAATAGGCATTCACTCCACTTCGAAACCACGCATCCAAGCGGCTGAGTGTTTTGTTTATACGGCGCGTACGTGCTCACCGGTAAACAGACGCGGCCACGTGAGCGGTGTACCAGTTCGCGCTTCAATCTCAATGAGAGAGAGAGCAGTATCGAGTTTAAGATTATTGAAGATTATTGAAAAATTAAATTGATTCGTGTCTGTTTTCTTATCATTAATTTTTATCCAATTAAATAAAGTAATTGATGTTCCATTTAAATGTGAAACATTCGGTTCAAAAGTGCACAATTAATTTCTGTTTTGTTCAATGTCATGAGCATTCAATGTAAAAACCCCAAAAAAGAAAGATCATTACAGATTATTAAACTTGTGTTATGTTGCATGGTATCATCTTATGAAGACTATGGTGGAATATTCATTCCACTTCGAAAACAATTCACTGCGCATCCAAGAGGCCGAGTGTTTTGTTTATACGGAGCGTACGTGCTCACCGGTATACTCACGCGGCCACGTGAGCGGTGGACCAGTTCGCGCTTCAATCTCAATGCGAGAGAGAAGTATCGAGTTTAAAATCATTCTTCAAATTTGATAAGAAAAAATTTCATTTTTTTCATTATTAGCTTCTATTACTCATGATGATTTTGAAGACGAAATTTCAAAATCATGAATTAATTGGTTGTTATTATGATTATTGAGGTGGCATCAAAGAGAAAAAAAATTTCAACAACTACGATTGTGAGCTATGAAATATTAGATATTAGAAATCAGAAATGACATATTAGATTGTCGACATCACATACAAGGTATTAGATATCATATGGTCGATATTCAACGTCAGATATCACATGGTGGGTATCCCCCCC
>NW_011887786.1:181977-198030 GCF_000806365.1 Fopius arisanus | reverse complement strand
CCCCTGCACCCCCCGCAGATCCCTATATCCAGAACCGGCCTTGTTTATCTACTTGAAGCGTTCGCATATCGATGCCGTGACGTTCCTGAAAGTCGAGTACATGTGTACGTTAAGCTTTTCCATGAGAACTTGGACATTTTTATTGCAAAACTCTTTGCCTTGGTATCCACAACATCATTGACACTTGTTGATGTAATAGGAATGGCCCCTGCCTACTTGGAGAAAACATCAATTACCGCTAGAAGCTATTGGTAATTTTTGTTGCTGTGTGCATATTTAATCATATCCACGAAATCAGCTTACTCCGTTTCATCCACTCCACGAACCTCGGCGCGTCCTCTTCAGGAGCTTTGTCGAGCCGCCCGATAACGTTCCTCTGCTATGGTTCGCCTGTTGGAATGAATTTCTTTGTTCATCAATCTATGGGACTTCACGGTCGTTTAGTATTAATTTTTTCTCAACTCTCACGAAACGCTTAACAAATGCACTTTTCAAATCCCTGATATTTTCCGCTGGGATTTGCAATTATTCAACACCTTTCTCACGTTCAACTTCCAAATGCTTATGCATAATATGCAACGAAACGGCATCAGAATTCACTACAGGATCGGCAACATCACATAACCTCCTGCCTACTAAGCTCTAATTCCCTTCAGGAGTACTTTTAAATCCATCAACTGGTGGACCTGTCCTTCCATCAGTGGTGAGCTTGTGGTGTGACAACTGCCGTTCAAACACATTGACAAGCACCATGAGAATGAGATGATTCACACGAGTCTAAATTTTCATATATAATTCCAGCTTCACGTGGTTCTTCGATAATGGAGAGAATTTCGTTGAAGTGATTGGGATTATCGGCAGCTTGAGATGCCATAAACAACTGCAGTTTATCCACCTATTCGTTTGTATTATCCCAGTAAATGTGATCTATTGTCCTTGGAGCTGCCGTAAGCTCTAGTATTAATCCTTTACCATTTAGTTGATTAGAGGCTGCATAATATTCATCCATTTTTCAGTGGCATTTTAGCGTCTCACATCTTTGTTTGGACTATAGTACAATCGAGGTGCATTCGTACTGCGCAGAATTTCATCATAGTACATTTGATCTGTTGATGTCACATGCTGTTTCTGAATTTCTATGGAACATCAAAGATGCCAAACCTAAAATGAAGCGAAACTGCTTGTCACCAACAGTCACTGTATCTGCATTGAAGATCACTTTAGCATTTCCAATTTTCCATTACTCATGCACACACCGAACTCGAAATTGTTGATCCAAATGTTTTCCTTCTTTCCTACCGCACTTCTTGAGGTATAACTGGAGAACATTCCCAAAATCCGATTGAGCCGATGATCCATCCACTGCGCGTACGAACATTGAGGCTACAGCATTCTTGGAATCGTCATGTTGACTATTTGACGGTTGAGTAATACTGGTTGTTGTAATTTCCTGTTCATAATCGTCCGCTCCTCCCTTCTCGTCTCGTCGTTGCGTTTTTCCTTCATATTCATCTCGATTGCGCTTTCATCTATCAACTTTTCAAGAGAAGTAATTACAGGTTTCACCGCCCCATTCGCAGCTCGTTCCGCTATATTTTTTACGTTCAATTCAACACTGTCTGGAGTGCCAATCATCAGGTTGTTTCTATAAATACAAAACAATCCAATCCTCGTCCATAGCATCCCTCATGCAATTCACAATTTTTTGACGGTAATAAACCCGTGCTTATCGTAATTTCAAAAAGCTGAAAAGAAATCTTTGAACTCTGGGTATGGCATGCCTGTATTAACATGATTCTGATAAATGTGCTTCAAATTAATCATTTTTTCAAAAACGGATATTCTGGCTGATTTAACGACTGGAGTAAACGTAGAAGTGTTGAAATCTCATTCCATTGCGATAGGTAACGTGAGCGAGCAGGGTATTCGTTTTGTCACAGTTTGAAGGTCCACAGATTATTGCACGTACCATCTTAGGTAACAGTTAACCCTGGTCATTTTTTTGTTTATCTTTCTTTTTCTCTATAATTTCATCGAAATTCATCACTGGTAACTTCAGTATGTGCAAGATCATGGTGGTGTGCAAACGTGTTAGAATGGGCAAGCGTAAAGAAATTGTCAGCGATATCATCAACAAGTTATCTATTGAATTGCCTAGACCGTGCTACCAGTATTGTGGACTGTGAACAAAGTTGTTGGACTGGCACGAGGGAATCCTGTAATAAGTGCATAAGATAAAGCGTATAAGGAGCACGATATAGTATATTCACAAAATGAAGAGGATTTGCCAGCTAGACAGGCTGCCGATAGAATACTGAGAGATGAAGTTCGGCACCGGGTTTTTGCTAAAGACGCTAGGCTGAGTGAGAAAGTGGCTGCTTAGAATGTCAATGTAAGTGAAAATGAAGATGAAACGTAAATTCGATATGGCACTAAACATTAGTGCTGGTGCGAAGAAAAAGAGAATAACTGGAGGTTGTGGTGGTGGTGGTGGGAAGCAACGTAGCAGAGGAAATGTGAAGAAGATACGACTGCGACAGATTATACAAGCTGCCAAAGGCTCCATGCAGCCTGGCACTGCTGTGAAGAGTGCGCTGAAAAGTGCACGTGAAGCAGTTAAAAATTTTGGAGGGACGAAAATAATTAAGCAGATGCTTCGAATTCTCCCCATCCCATCTAAAATTGGAGAAATTTCACCATCATTTTTAATTAAACCATTTTCCGAACGCAGTGCGACAGGTGCTCTAGCAGACGGAGCTGCAGGTGTAGCCAAAGCTATCAACAGTTCCATGGAATCCATTGCTCTTGACAAGGGAATATACTTAAAACTCTGGAAGTCTGGTTTGAATTTAGATTTCTACCGAGCTCTCACTGATGGGGATTTCATGAGGTATGCCCGCATCATAAAAATGCACATGAATCATGAATCATGAAAATGTTCGTGAACCTTATATGAGAAATGGGTTGTCTCGGGTGGAACCTGGAAATGTGCATCAGCTATAGGCAATCTTGACGATAGAGGTGGTCACGGCATTCATTGGGTTGTATCTAAAAAGGAGAATCATGAAGTTATCTAGTTTGACAGATATGGCAATTTATGAAACAAATAGAAAGAAACAAATAAGAAGGAAATTTTGCAACCTTAATGAAGAAAAATTCAGACTATTGATAAGCAAAGGAGTTGTTCCATATGAGTACATCAATAATTGGAGGAAGCTGGATGAAGATCAGTTGCCTGAAAAAGAGAAGGTTTAGTCTCAATTGACTGGTCAAGGAGTTTCGGATGACGATTACAAGCATGCACAGAATGTTTGGCGGACTTTCAATCTCCAAATCTTAGGAGAATATTCAGATCTTTATCTTCAAACCGATGTTTTACTGCTCGCTGATGTGTTTCAGAATTTTTGGAACACCTGCTTAACGGTATATAACTTAGATCCACTACATTATGTTACTGCTCCAGGCCTTGCTTTCAACGCCATGCTCAATTACACCAAAATTGAGCTAGAACTCCTTATTGATCCTGAAATGATCCTTTTCATTGAGAGCGGTATTCAGGGAGGAGTTGCGCAGCGCTCGAATCGCTATGCAACTGCATATAATCGATATATGGGTTCTAAATTTGATCCAAACAAGGAGGAAACATATTTAACATATTTTGATGTGAATAATTTGTATGGTGCTGCAATGAGCATGCCTTTACCCTATGCAGCATTCGAATGGACTCATGAAATTATGGACATACATACCATACCTGCAGATTCTAAAATTGGATATATTTTCGAAGTTGATTTAGAATATCCAAAGGAAACCCATCATCTACATAAGGCTCTCCCACTCTGCCCTGAATATTATTTACCATCCGGCAGCAATTATCCAAAATTGATGACTACTTCACTTCCGAAAAAAAGTATGTAGTTCATTATCGTAATTTGCAGCAATATTTAAACCTAGGTATGAGGGTGAAGAAAATCCATGGAACTTTGAAAATTGAGCAACAACCTTGGTTGAAACCTTATATTGATTTGAATATAGACTTACGGAAGCGTGCTACCAATGACTTCCAGAAGAATTTCTTCAAATTAATGAACAATGCTGTCTTTGGGAAAACAATGCAGAATGTTCGCAAACGAAAAAATGTGCAATAAGTAACCAAATGGGCTGGGCGATATAATGCGAAGGCTTTAATAGCAATACCTAATTTTCATAGCAGTCTCATATTCGATGATGGTATGGTAATCATTGAATTGAGACAAAATAAAATATATTTCAATAAACCTATCTATGCTGGGTTCTCAATTCTTGACCTATCAAAAACATTCATTTATGATTTTTATTATGAATACGTACTGAAAACTTTTGAAAGAAGAGCAAAATTATTATATACTGATACAGACAGTTTAATATATGAATTTGCGGTTCCAAATTTTTATGATTATATCCGGCGAGATAGTGCAAAGTTCGATACATCAGATTATTCACCGAACAATGTTTATGGAATTGAATTGCTAAATAAAAAGTTATTGGGTCTGATGAAAGATGAGTGTAATGGTCGAATTACACTGAGAAAAAAATCCCAGAAAAATGACTGTGCTCGGCACGGGAATCGCAGCGCAAAATGTTTTATTCGGAAAATTTATCGATGAGGCTATGAATAATACCCAAGTACACCATGCTTATTTACAGGAAATCGAAGATTTTTCGACATTTTCATCAGTGAATTTTCCTATGCCGCACAGTAAAAATTCTGAGGCTCAGAGGCATTACTGCGAACGCAAAGAAAAAATGATTGACATAATATGATCCAATACTGTGAAAATTGCCACACGCCTCTTTGCTGCTGCGAGATTTTTACTGTGCTCCCTATGAATATTCACGACATCCCTCTGGTTTGGGATGAAACAATTGCCGATGCCCACGGATTACTTCCGGACGTTGTCAAACGTTTTACTTGGGCTGAAGTGCTTCAGATATACCGCCAAACCTCTTAGACTTTTACTTTTTACACACGTTTATTTAACTCTTTTGTGAAATAGAAAAGTGCTACTTTATAAGAAAAATCAATTAAAATTGGGTAAGTATTGAAATTAATTAGTTTTTAATGGAAAAATTATAAGGTACAGATCCAATTGCATGATGTCGGTTGGATTTTTTTTATTTGATTTTCAGTTTGTTTCATATATATGGTATATTTGCATTCTCACTGTACATTTCATAATACTCATCTACATCTGTTCTATTCTCCCATTGAAATCTGTACAATTTCTCATTTTTTACTCGAAAATTATTTATTTGAGGTTAAATGAGTTTGTCTGGCAAAATTTTCACATTCAAATAACCTGTTTTTTTCCATTTTTTCGTTTTTCTTTCTCGAAATTAACCCCTATGAACGTCACATTGATACCTTTACTATTATTAGCCTAGAATGCAATGTGATTTATCGGTTAGGGTTATTATGGAAATTAAGCCTTTGCATCTCTTGCATCTTCCAGCAAAATGGTAACCGAACTTTCTCCAGACGAAATTTTCTTTATTGTTAAGACACTGGAAGGTATTTACTGGGATGAACATGATGATTGCTTTGCACAGAACCAAGAGGCTTACTCCTGGGCGATTTTAGATTTAAGTCATGTACATAGCGGTATCATAACAAATTTAGTTCGCGTCTTTAATGGTGCAAAATTTATAATTAAAAAGGGGTTATGAAAAGAATTTAATAAAATTTACTTTTTCAAAAAATAATATATGTATGTTGAGACCGGCCTTTTGTCAGTTAGGAAAAACCAAGAAAATAATTGAAATAAATAAATTTTGACGACAACAAATACGTCGACAATACGGGGGCAGAAGGCCTTCACCCAGCGCGGCCTGGGTCAGTGGCTGCCAGGGCTCAAGAGTTAACAATTGTGAATAACAATAAATAATGAAAACGGGCGCCAGTTGATTTTATCGGAAACCAACAAACGTTTCCTGTAATCCCAGGGAGTGGAGATTGGTAGACCCAATTCAAATGGACAGAGAGAGAGAAAAGGTTGAGGCAAGAGTATTAACAGAAACTGTACTTACTAATGACTGTCGACAATAATTCAATTTATTATGTTTTACTTCCTCGGGGATCGACTCTTTCCACACACAATTATTACAACGTGATACAAAAATCAGAACGAAGAAACAAAGACAATTCTTATTAGCTGTCGGGCTAAGAGTGACACGCTTGCCACTTGTTGCATGTTCGTACGCGCAGGAATGCCTAAAATCAATAATTTGGCGCATGCGCCCGTCTTGTCGACGATAGCCCTCTGCCCTTACATTCTACGGAAATCACAATAATAGCAGCTAAATAATTTTTGAGATCCCCGAGAGTAAAAGAAACCGAACCGACATGAAGGGAAAAATATTATCCTGTCTCAAACTCCCCCTTTTGACCTTCACGTCGGTGAACAATTTTCCGCAACACTCTTGCCTGTTTGGTGGAGTTTTAGAAAAAATTTTAGTAAATCATTAATTGCAAAAACAAGAGTTTCTGTAAGTTTTCCCTCTCTCTGTCCATTGTTTTACTTATTCGACTGAAATAAATGAGGTGGTGGTTGGAGGGATTTACAGAACGGAATAATTATTTATTTCCTGACAGAAAATTGTCGACAAACAAAACCGATACAGTTAGACGGGGTTCTAACATTTTCCCCTTGAAACAAACCAAAGAAATAATAGCATACTGTTTAGACTACGGTCTTTACATAGGTTGTTAACCTTAATACCTAGCTTGTTCAGAAAAACATAAGGTGGAGACATATAAAAGTAACAGTATAAGCTAGGGCGAATGATGCAGCTTTTACTTCCCCTCTTATTTGGGAGGTAGCTTATATTTAGTGGGGATGAGTACCCTGTACTCTCCACCGTCGTTCAATTCTGATCGTTCTCGGGCGATGTCGTCGAGATGTTTCTGGATGACTGGGCTCAGGAGTGCTTTAATGGCCCGTTGCCGTTTCTCCTCAGACAGTTGCTTGGGTGTCGACATGTTGGGATTAGCAATGCTAGTTGCGACAGTGAGAGCATTTTCCCTGATCAGAAATCGACGTATCTTATTCGGGGTGTCAGTCCGATCGTCGAACTTATGTTTGATCGACTTTTTCAGCATTGACTCGCCTTCTCCTACCATGGCCTGGTGATCTGATGGTATCAGCCAGGCTGGCCATGTGGAATAGTTTAATCGTTGCCAGTCGACGTAGCCTGCCCAGCGTATATTACACTCTGGGCATTCGGGACAGTAGAGGTGGAGGTCGCGTGAGCAACCCGAACATCGTTCTAGGGCTCTCTCATGCTCGACGCCGTGAGGATAAGGGCAGTCCTTGGTGTCGAAACCCTGAGCTCCGCAGTGATGGCAAAATCCAGGGCGCAGGGGCAGTCGACACTTGGTGTAGTTGTGTTCGATTGATCGACAATTGATACATCCTACCGAATGCTGCTTACCGACCTGGGTAACGTAGGTCTGCGTACTCTTATTGGCCTTCCGACCATCCAGTCTGGCCACCAGAACCTTTGGCTCGTTCTGTGACGAGTTTCTTCAGTTGGCCTTCGTCGAGTAGGTATAGGGGCTTGCCCTCTGGGTCTGGGGAAATTGTGGTGAGGTGATGCTGCTGCAGGAATTCAGAGAAGGTGGGTGTTTTCGGGACTGGAGCAGGATGAATGGCGATAGAAGGAGCTAGGAGGGCTGTGGGGTCATCGGTGGTTCTGACCTCTCTAGCGTAGACTGGTGACCTCTCTTTCGCCATGAACTCTCCTGGCAGTCGTCGACGTTGGAAATTTATTCTGTCGATATCGGTTTGCGTTTGGATGGTCCACTTATTCTCTGGCTCTGGAGGTGGCAGCCCGCGAATTTCACAGATCAGTGACCTGGCCTCATACGACAACGGTTTTTCGACTAATATGCGTCCTTGCTGCAAAGGGGTAAGCCTTAGCTCGTCGATGGCACTTGAATCGCTTGAGGATGTCGCGATATTGTCTCTTGAGTTGGAGTCGCTTGAATCGAGGAGCTCGATTTCTGACAATTGTTCGCCCTTCGTTTCCGTGTCGACTTTGTCGCCGGAAGAAAGCTGTAGTTTTGTCGACAGGTTTACTGCCATTGCATTGGCTGATGCGTCCTCTTCTCCATCTGATGCTCTGTCTGTTAGCCTCTGCATTTCCTTCTAGTCGTGGAGATTCGATGGAATTTGGTTGTTGTTGTTCGACGCTCTGTGGAGAACCCGTCCCTCAATGATGTTCCTTGCCTTCAACCTGTGATTATAATGTCAAATTTTTCTTAGGCTGCGGCGTGGTATTTTTAGATCAGCCGCATAATATTTTCCGACCTTTTTGCCATTTTTGTCGACTAATTCCACCGTCATTGGACCTAATAATTTGTTTACGAAAGCGGGGCCCAAATAGCGATGTGCTAGTTTGGCATTGTAATTTTCTGCTTTATTACTCACCTTTTTGTTTGGGTAGTAAACCTCAGAGCCTATTTTAATTTCGACTTGATTAATTTTATTTTTATTGTCTCTGGCTATTCGCTCGTCGTTTTTCTTTTTCAGAAATAATTCTATTTTATGTCGAAATTCGTCGATTTTCGACATCCTCTCCGCCCAACAATTCCGACCTTCATCTGTGGGTGGTGTGTTGTTATCGGCTTTTAATTCGCGCCTCACCATTGCTTCCCGCCCGTGATTGAGGTAAAAGAGAGACATCCTCGTCCCAGCATGGGGTACCGTATTATATGCTAGTTGGAGTTTCGATAGATTAGCATCCCATTCGTTTTGTTGGTTCTTAATAAATGCTGTTATCATAGGCTTTATAGTACGATTTACGCCCTCTACCGGATTCGATTGAGGGTGCGCCAAGGGGGTTGTATGGTGTTTTACCCCTTTCGCTTTTAGGTAGTTTGACACGTCTACGTTGCAATATTCCTTCCCGTTATCGGAGACTAGGCTGTGGGGTGTGCCCAGCGATCAAATGTCGACTCTAGGATTTTAATGACCGTTTTCCCCTTTTTGTCGCGAGTGGGGAACAGTTCGATATATTTTGTACTTAGGTCTTGGACCACTATGATATGGGAGTTGCCTTTCTTTGATCTAGTTGTCATATCAGTTGTATCGATAGCTATTTCTGCCCATGGTGATTGAATCGGTCTTGTCGTCCCGGGTCCTTGTACTGGGTGTTGGTTGTTTTTTACCCGGACACATGTTTCGCACTCATTAACATATTGTTTCACGTCCTCTGTCATCCCGGGCCAATAGTAATTCTGCCGGACGCGGTCTAGGGTTTTGTCCCTACCTAGGTGTCCTGCCTGAGGCTCGTCATGATTTTCCCTAAGGATTCTCAATACATCGTCTGGTTTTACCGCCAGCTTCCAGCGGTTTTCGTCATCTAGTATGGCTTTCGCATAGTCGGGTCGGTAATAATACATCTCTTCGTTCTCGACCTTCCATTCGGGGAACCTATTCGGACTCTTCTTGACGAGATCGCGTTTGGTTTTATACCAATTTTGGTCGCAAATTGAATTTAGTTTGATTCGACTTCTAATTGTTTCTTCGACTAAATTTTCCCACCCCAATGGATCAACATCGATATCCCACATACGCGAGGGAGCGTCTGGCTCTTTATTCGTCGTACCGCGTTTGTGTTCGATGGTCAAATCATGTTGCAAAAGATAAATTGCCCAACGAGCCAGTCGGCCTACTGGATTTTTTAAGCTATGGAGCCACGACAAGGCTTGGTGATCGGTAATCACTTTAAATTTCATACCTTCCAAGTAACAACGCAATTTGTCGACCGCCCATACAACCGCGAGACACTCTTTTTCCGTAGTCGTATAATGGCTCTGAGCCCCGCGTAACGGTCGACTTAATACTTCAATTAATATTTCTTTACCTGTTTTCGGGTCTATCTGTACTAAGATCGCGCCTAGACCGAAGTCGCTCGCGTCCGTATAAAGAATGAAAGGTTGGCCCGGCATTGGCGTGTACAGGCCAGGTATGTCGATTAAGGCTCTTTTAACGTTTTCGAAAGCCTTTTGTTCGACCTCTGTCCATTGCCACGGTTGTTTCGGACTTGTTAATTTATTTAATGGTCCTTGAATCTTGGCTATATTTTTTAAGTGTCTATGGTACCAATTAACTAACCCGTTGAATGGTCTAAGCTGAGTACGATCCTGTGGTACTGGATAATCGATTATCGGTTGTATTTTTTCCGGGTTTGGTCTCATTCCGTGTTCATCGATGATATAGCCGAGGTATTTTACTTCTCGACAAGCAAAGCTACTTTTTTCTCGGTTGATTTTCAATTCGGCTTCGCGCAAAACTTCGAATAAAATTGACAATATCGCGAGGTGTTCGTCTAAATTCTCGCTAACGACGATCCAATCGTCCAAATAGACGAAGACTTTCTCACTCCAGTGATTGGGAAATTTTCTTTCCATAATAATTTCTTTTATTCGTCTTTTTAACATGTCCATTAGACGCTGGAATGTCGACGGCGCTCCTGCCAATCCGTAGGGCATCCGAACCCATTCTAACAAACCTTTACCCTCGACAACGAAAGCGGTATACTTCCTGCTTTCTTCGTGCATTGGGATCTGGTGGAAAGCCTCGCTCATGTCTAGGGTAGAAATAATTTTCGCTTGGTATAATTGCGACTTAGTTTGTCGATTGAGAACTCGGTAATCGATACAGAAACGCAGTTTACCATTAGCTTTCAGTGCTACTACTGGTGAACTCGCCCAGTTACTGTTACTCCAAGTAACATACCCCTTTTCTAGTAGTCTATCGACCTCTTGGTTGAGAAACGCACGAACAGCTTCACTTCGTCGGTAGGGCTTTTGTCGGTGTGGTTCCGGGTCTTCTAGTTCTATTTTGTGTTCTATTTGATGTGTGACGCCCGTACTCTCCTGTTCGAATTTTATAAATTCTCTATCTAGGAAGTCTTTTAACGTTTGCGTTTGATTAATCGACAACGACTTCATTTGGGTTGGAAAAACGAATCGGTGTGACAGGGGATAGGTATATTTACTCCCCGCCAAAGTCCATACCCTTTTGATTGGATCTAGATAGACTTTAAAAGCTAGAATGAAGTCCATTCCGAGGATAATATGGCTTGATGCCCCCGGCAGAATGCTGAACCACTGTGGTCCGTAAACGTCCCCAATGTCGATAATAAAACAAATACCTCCGTCACTTTTAACAATTGAACTATCGCCTAAACAGATTCCCGATGTCGAGGTCGAGTCTGGGGTTACCTCCTTCACTTTTAGAGCTTTCACTCGTTCAAGGCCTCTGGGCTCATATAAGTTCTTTCGCTTCCACCGTCTATTATTCCTTTCAGGGTTTGACCGAAAATTGAAATCGTCGCCTCAGCTTTTACTAGATTTTTTGGCTCTTTCGTTCCGTTTTCGTTTCGATATATACGACGCTGGGAAAAACGGTTAATTAAGTGAGGCGGGAGGTTTTTAGGTCTCCAATCTTTCAGTGAGTTAATATCTTGTTCCACTGTTTGGTTCTCTCTAGCGATTGTTAACAATTTCGTTACCCGATCATCGGGCTCTTTTTGAACATCGAAATCGTCTTCTTCGAGATCAGAGAATTCGCTTTCGTCCGGGGTCTCTTCGTCGACATTCAACGACATTTTTAATTTTCCCTCAAGTTTATTGCCCCCCGCATATAATAGCGATGAGGATTCGACTTTGACTGGTGGACTTTCGAGTGTTTTAACCTGATTTATTTTTATTTCTTTTTTGTTATTTGTTGTTATTGTCTGCACAGCACGATCGATTTTCTTCTCCTCCATTTTGCTCTTTACTTCAGCGATCGGAGGTGATTTCACTGAGAGCTTTTCTCGTTTCCCGAAACCGTAGGACAATCTCTATTTGTATGCCCGATCTGTCGACAAATGTGGCACACCTCCTGCCTATCGGCAGTACAAAAGCGCGAAGAGTGTCCCATCTGTCCACAGTTGTAACAAAATACTTTTGACCAATCTTTTGAGGGGCCAAATTTTCCTCTTTCTTTAGGGTCGTGCTGGGCAGGCAACCTATTTCCTTCTTTATTTTTCTTTTCGAAACTCGTTAGATTTTGTTCTAGTCGCTTTCTTACCATTGTTTTAGATTTTCCGGTTTCCCTATTTTTCTTTTGACTTATAAATGGTCGTGGTTTCGATTCTATCGCGTTCAATTCGGTTGTATTTTCCTCATCTGATGTTTCGTCGCATATAGTCGCGTCTTCGTCTTTTTCGTCAAATGTTTCATCCTGAATGCAATTAAAGTCGACTTTCTTTTTATTGATCCTCCCCCTCTTCTGATCATCGACTTGTTTAAAGACGTCGCCTCGTATATTAGCGAATTGAAGAAAGTCGTCGTAATTTTTTATCCCTAGTGATAGTATTTCGAGAGCGATTCGAGGATTATACTTTTTAATAATTTGATCTATTTGCTTTTGGAACGTGGGGGGATGTAGCATTCGTTCGAAAATGAAGCGTGCACGGTATGTGAATTCGGCTAAGGTTTCACCCCTATCGACTGTTAGTTCCCCGACTTCCGTGTACAAATCCATATCGTCTTTTTGAACTGCCCAATTTTGTCTGAACGCGGTTGCAAAATCGTTCCACGAGTGCCAGTTGGGCTTATTTATTAAATACCAATTTCTGTGAGAACCTTCAAAAATCGCTGACAAACATGATACGAACAAATCTTTATTGATCCCGGTGGTGTCGAGTCGTTCTATTAGAATTAGCAGGAATTGATCCGGGTCTTTTTCAGTTTTAGGGAAATTTATTTTCCAGTCGCTTACTAAACGCGTCACTTTAATTCCTGTGTTCAGGTCCCATGATCGGCTTGTTTCTGTTGTCGTATTCGTAAGTCGATTTTCGCGAGAGTTTGTCAACCTTGAGTTATTCGACATGTATTCATCGAGTGATAATCTACCTCTTCCAGTCCTATTTTCCGTCTCTATTGTACGGAATGGGGAATACGGCATGTAGTTTCTTCCTCGATCAGTGTCTTGTTGTTGTGTTTGTGCTTGTTGTTGTATTTGTGTTTGTTGTTGCGTTTGTGTTTGTGTTGTGTGTATTGGGGATTTAAATTGATTCCCTGAAAATTTCTTGTGACGCTTTGAAGTTCACTTACTTCTATAAAACGTTCCTCGTTAATTATTCTACCATCGGGTAGTTTATATGACACCTGAATTCTCTCGCATCCTAATTGCCTATTCGGATTTGAGTTATTATTATTTGTTAGGTGGATATGTCGCGACTCATTGTCGACGTTTCCGCCCCTGTTTTCTAGGTAGCGATCGGGTAAGAATCCAGACGTTCCCCCCCGGTTGCTCCTATTTATCGGCACAAACGCCCCCCTTTCTCCGAGGGGTTGGTTTGCGTTTTCCCTATTGTCGACTGTTACCCCGCGTACTCCTCCCTCAGACGGGGCTGGGCCGTGTGGTAACGCCGTTGCATTTAAATCTTCAAAATTTTCTATGTTTCTAGGGTTTCGCGAGTTCCCTTCACTTAATTCTCTATCGCCCCTTGGGTCATTTCCTCCCCTTATTGGTTGATTTCCCCTCGGGGGATCTCTATCACTAATATCTCTATCTAGATTTTCATTTGTATTGTTTTCCAGTCGACGGGAATTTTCTTCCGTCGACTCTAATTCATCCTGACTCTGCCCGACAATAAAATTTATGATTTGATCAGATTTCCGATGTAAACTTTCTATCTGCTATTTAAAGCTCTCGACTTTATTTAGTCTTGACTCAAGGTTCTGTATTAATTCGTTGAGCTCCTCATTTATTAGCGGTTGACCGATTGGAGTTATTCGCGTACCCCTCCCCCTTGTACTCATGAATGGGGTTCCCGGCCGACTTGGGGGTACCGAAGATTGGTGTGGTATTATCCATGACGTATTACGCCCCTGATCCCCTATGACACCGGTTGCCGAATTTTCTTGCGCGGATGCAACTTCCTGTTGCTCCTGATCTAGCGTCATCGTGTTATTTATGTTTTTATTCGACCTTAACGCTCTTCTCGGTCGTTCGCTTTCTTTTGTATTTTTTTCTTTTGGTGGGGTGGTAAACATCACGTTATTGATTTTAAAGAAAGTTTTACTCCGACCGATCAGCTATAAACATCGTTTAAAACCTACTCAATCGACAATCGAACCGGATAATATAAAATTTTTATTTGTAATAATTTTACTTAGACCGGGTAATTAAACCCCAAAACAATCACAATGCCTTCGATTGGGCCGCGCACCGTGCCTCGACTACAGACGGACAAGGTCACGGGTTTTCCCCAACCGATTTAAATCTGGCAATTTTCGACTATAGACGGACGAAATTACCAAACTATTTCCATTTTCCGTGTGGAAGAGTCGACAACAATGGTTTCCAACATTATTTAATTACAATAGAATCAATATTTCTTAAGAAAGACAGAAGAATTAGGAAGAGAAAGAGAATATTAAGTTTCCAGTTTAGAAGAGGAGAAAAGATAGCTTAAGAAAAGCAAAGACTCTGAGTCCATTCGGGTTTATATAAACAAAGCGTCCAACCGTAGTGTCGGTTGGGAATCTGAGTGTACGTCTGACAAAGATAGAAGTTGTCAACATCACGATGCCCACCCAGACAAAAGAAATTTGTAATATTATCCTGTTTTTCACAAGCAACATCATCAAAAATGAGGGAATTCCTTTTTGTATCTTCAGGTTTTATAACGCTTTCATGCTCGCTGAATTTGAAAATATCCAACTTAAGGGATAGATTTCAATAATCGTTCGAGGAATCGATATCTCGCTTGATTTAGAGATTTTGAATAGATGTACACATTCTCGAAACATAAGCGATTGAGATCGGTAATGAGGCTCAGCAATACATTCGGTTGACCACAATTCGATGGTCCGCAAATGATAGCCCGCACATGGTTTGATAATAATTCCCCATGACGTTTATCAAGTCTCTGCACTGCATTATATGTTATTTTATCACAATTTATCACCGGTAATTTTATAGTTTGTTCTTCGACCTTCATTGTGAGAATGACTACAACAGCTATAAATGATCCAGTTTTATCAATTTTTTCACGCTCGCGAACTTGCGATGACTGAGAGAAGACCTCGCGGAAGGAGTTTACTCAGCAAAATTATTAATAAGCTCCCCATCGAATTACATGTGCCGGGCTATCAGTATTGTGGTCCTGGAACGAAATTAGCAGAACGACTAACTCGAGGTGATCCTGGAATAAATCCCCTTGACTCAGCTTGTAAAGCGCATGATATTGCTTATTCAAAGAGTCCTCATAATCTGGTTGAACGTCACGGTGCTGAGAAAGCACTGTAACCAAAGGCTTGGCAGCGAGTTATTGCTAGGGACACTGGAATTCGCGAGAGAACGGTAGCTCTAGGAGTAGCAACAGTATTGAAAATTAGGAGAATGTTCGGAATGGGATGTGTTCGAGGAGGAGGAGGAGGAGAAGGAAAATTAAAATCTCGAAAGTCGAAAGCCAGCTTTCGGAAAATTGTTGATTCCGCGAAATCGTCAATGAAATTAGGCATGGATGATCCTATAAAGGCAGCATTGAAAGGTGCTCGTACAGCGGTTAAAATGCATGGGGGAAGGAAGAAAATCCAATTGCCTCACATCATGCCTATGTCTGAAAAAGTGGGGGGTGTTCTACCATTTCTCATACCACTCTTTGCAGGCTTAAGCGTTACGGGAGTACTCGCAAGTGGTGCAGCAGGAATCGCAAAAGCTGTTAAGGCCCGGGTGGAGGGATTTTTGCCCGATATGTCCCTAGGGAATTCCCTAGTAAAACTCGTTTTACGGGTAACTAAACGCCAGCCCCTGTAGGCCCTCAAAAAATATAACGATAGGGTCAATCGACAGATAATTATTTTTGCCGGGCCGGTAATTAGGTCTCAGGGGTGGGAAATTGAGGAATGAACGTGTAAATTACGTTCAAAGAGACCCCCTAGATTTCACCAACATGAATTCTCCAATGATCGTTTGGGGAAAAATATGGCGGCTCAATCACTGCGGA